>NW_009194218.1:3702-65061 GCF_000690835.1 Fulmarus glacialis
TCTCTTACACCAATTTACTACAAGATTTCAGGTACTAGAGGATTGCTCTATTTGAAATGAAAAAAGTGACTAGCTTCCTTATACTAAGGAAACCTTTAAAAAGAACCCCAAAACAACATCCACGGGCCTGATGCCAGCTGAATACACGACACTTCAGTGATAAACAGTGAGGAGCCTCTGCTGCTGGAGACGCTTGTGCTAATTACTTCTCCCCGTCCTTATCTGCAGCAGAAGTGGAATTGATCTCTTAAGTGCTGTGCCCAAAGAACAACCTTTAAGGAGAAACTATTTTAATTAAACCAAGAGGAGCAGCAGCATTTCTTCAGGACGAAACTGCATACCCGTCGAAAGGAGCAGCGGCTTCAGGACCGCAGAGTTCACAGTAATTAAGAACAGAGATGAGCAACGGGAAAAGACTGAGCAAGGCTTCAGCCACGCTGTCACCCACAAAGTGATGTCAGAGAGACCAGCAGACAGTTTAGTCTGGACAGAGAAAGCTCATCTGAACCTGAGAGGAAGATTTGGGAGTCACTAGCATGCACCTGGCAGATAGTATATGAACAAGTTCACCCATGGATAAGAGGCAGAAGGAAGAGAGAAAGCAACCAAGGAATTAAATTCTCCAAGACTTAGAGGAGAGCTGGAGGGGGCACAGTTAAGAGCACTCAGAGGATAAGCTGTAAAGCTGAGAAGAGACAAACGGGAAGAACGACCGATTTCCAGATCTCAGGGGAGCGTGCAGTTGCCAAAGAGACTTGCTGGACGATGTCAAGGTGATTGCCAGTTAAATGGGGAGAGAAAGCACAGGATCAGAGATGTGTTCACAAAGATCTTCCCGAGGGCTGGGCAGGAGTCGTCCTGAAGCTTCAGCAACATCTGGCAGCTGGGCAGAAGGCAGGGGGATTAGCTATGCTCAGCCAGCATTTGCTGACCTCCAGAAAAGGTCAAAATTTGCAGCTGTCTGTTATCAAACAGCTTTCTGGAGAAGTTGTTCCATGTGTATGGATGCCTGAAGGCATTGTCAGGGGATGGAGATGGGAGGGTGGCATCCAAAATGAGAAAGCCCATTTAAAGAGAAACATCAGTTGGCAGCTCAAGAGAGGAATACATTTCAAAAATAATCTGTCTGTGCATATTTGCAGCAGTTCTCTTTTCTGCTTAAATGCAAAACCTATTAGGTTGCTCCTATTTTTAAATACAATACATAGAACACCACACATCCATTGGAGAAACAGGTATAAACGTGGAAACCTCAGTAAGAACAATTCAGCACTTAGGGCATTAGTTTTAAATTACAACAGCATGTTTAAATTTTAAGAGCTCTGCCATATAAAATTGGGAAAAAGACAAATGTACTTTATCATTTTCAATTGTGTCATTTAAGGGCTTTTAAAAGTGTAGAACTTTTATATCGCAAGTATATTCCAAGCAGCTATGTAAATATACAGAAAAAATTGGATATTAAATCAATGGCACGTTAAATTATTGAATCATCACAGTGGCAAGACCCAGAAACAATGCTTGGCTCTGCCATCACTCAGAATTAGCACTGATCACTTGCTTCAATAAGAAGAAAGTATGAAGGCCAGATTGGCATCGTACAAATGTCACCCACAAGCTACACGGAACAACGCTGTATATACAGCTCTGCTGTATATAAGCTCTTATATATAGCTCTGCAAGCATAATAGAAGCATTCAGATCTAGTTATAAGTATCATGTTTCTCCATGAGACAAGTCAAAGTCTTAGACTTTTTAAGAAACAAAGAAAATATTCTTTCTTTTGAAGCCCTACTGGATAGCACAAGTATCTACAGTATGCAAATGGACATCACCTGCTACATCCTCAGCAGGCTGAAAAATATTTTGCTTGTATCTAGGTAATATAAATACAGATAGTTGTATGTTAAATTGCTAAAGTGAAAATCACCTTTGCATAGGCAAAGGCCAGGTAACTGATTGTGTTCAGGTCACCAGCTGAAAGGCCCCTACAGAAAGATTTGTTCTGTGGGGCTGTGGATAAATACCATTGCCTCAGAGGCATAGCAGCTCCCATGGAAGATGCACTTTCACCCCCAGCAGGTGCTATTGCAATCTGGGGACAGTTCTGCATAGACATCTTCCATTTGGGGATTACTCCTTCTGCACTCTTCAATGGATGGTGTGACTGTCCGGTTCATTTTCTGCGCACCACACTTTTCATTTCGTGGAAATCAGAATGCCCAAGCATTTTAGCTGTGTTATTTTTTCAAAATGCATTAGTGACAATTACAGACAGAAACAGTTCTTGCTTAGTGGTTACAAGCTTCTATTCAGTGTGCTGTCATATATGCTGCTTCACTTTTTTTTCTTTATTCTCTTTATCCCATCTGTGTGTCAAAATGGACCCTTTAGGCTCTGCTATTAAAGACTCCGGCACATCACTAGGCCTAGGGAGAGGAAGAGCCTGGAGCAATCGTACTTTACTGCTTTATGAAGCCACAATTACAGAGGCAAAACTGTCACACGAGAGGCCCACAGAGCCCCAACAGTTTTTCTTCCTTTATTTCTCTCCCCTCATCTTTTCACCTTCCTGCAGAACGAGCAGTGAAATAAGTGACACCTTTATTTCCTAGCTCTGTTGCAAGCCAAGTATGAGGCAAGTAGGAGAGGAAACATTGCACATAAGATCTGGGAGTTGCTTTTGTCCAGAAATGTTGATATAACAAGATTGAGTTATTCTGTAAGTCTTAAAATTCTTCCAAACAAAGTATTTTGAAATAACCAATAGAAAGTGCCTGGCACTTCTCATTAGATTAAAGTGTCAGTGGCAAACTCCAGGCGCTGCTCTTACAGCGCCTCAACTACACTTACCAATTGCCATTCAGGTCGTGCAAAGAACAGTCAGAGACAGCCAGTATCAACACTGTGAAATTCAGAAAAACAAACTAGGGTGGGTTATTTTCCCTCTGTTCAGACACACTGACCAGCTCTCATGTTCACAGAGGTGACATCGCCCCAGAATACAAACATCCAACACAGCAACAATGTTCCCTCGTACATTGATACACGTTTTTAAAAGTCAGTTTGGGGTGGGGGCCATTGGTAGGAAAAAAACCAAGGCAACAAGAATACCTTGTCTGACAACAAGAATAAAGTCCCTTTGCAGACTATGCTTCTTGTTTGAGGAATTTTTCTTCTGTCTTGAATATCTGGGAAGGGTTGTTCGTTGGCTTTGGCACTGTTTTGTTTTAGGTACGCACACATCCAACACAAGCACTGCAAGATACAGCTTCTAAGGAGGAGCTACCTACGAACGCAGCTCCTTTCTATTTCCACCGCGATTTCAGAGGGAGGTACGGGAGGTATGGAAATCAGAGCCCCCAGGCAAAGCGCTGCCGCGTGGGAAGGCAGCCGACGCCAGAGAGCCATTAAAAGTCGGTGGGAACAGCTAGGAGTGGAAGTCCCTACTTTCTAGTGTTAGTAGAAGTCAACAGAAGCGGCATTGCAATGTGGAGGAGACCTGTTGCTTTATAAAATCAGGAGAATTCACAGATGGCTGCCTGCAGCAAAGGGCAGATGCTCCTCCGGCAGGGGTGAGGGCAGAGCACGTTCCCCCCACACCCACAGCTGATCGAGGGGAGAGCTAGAGCCTCGGATTTTGCAGTGTTTGGATATCAGGCAGAGCGAGGAACCCCTCTCCCACCCCTCTCCGGCCTCTTAAATATCCCCCCAGGCCATGGCCTCTCTGCCCCCAGCCTTTCTTTCCTTCAAAATTCATGTTCCTTCTCCAACTCTTTTCCATCCCAAGAGACCCCCTCTCTCTCTCTGCCCATAATCACTACTTTCCTCTCTTCCCTACTGCCATGTCTTTACCTTTCACGACTGTGAGACTTGTCCTTACCATCACAGGGGGCTGCAGCACTCCGGACCTGGCCTTGCAGACACCTTCTTGCTTGGAACGCTTACTATGTGAGCGAGGTGCAGGACTGAATTTCATGTGACTGAAAGTCTCTTGGGCTGCCAAAGCCTTTTTGTTGGCCTTTTTGTATCTGCATTTTGCTCAAAGTCTCAAACACTGATGTGGAAAAGGTCTTTTGGTGCCATGTGTGGGCAAAAAGCACGGCAAACTCACAAGGAAAATGCACAAGTTAAAATGGGAGTGCTACGGTATTTTTTTAACGAACACATAGCCTCTCCCTGATATTTTGTGATGCACACTCAGAGCAAAGTCCATCAGTATTCCCTTGTCATAATAAAATACCTGTGCTGTAGCTGGCAGTGATGTTTCCCCTTCCACAGTAGTGGAGACAAGCCATTGCTAGTGCAGCTGCTGCAATTACTTTCTTCAGCTCAGCAGCTTACAACAATAATTCCAATTAAAGTAAACCTGTGGAAGGTGCCAGACTGCTGGCTCTGCTGAGCACGGCCCTATATCTAGCCGCAAAATTTGAACTCGAGTAGCTGTAGCAGCACAAGATTTCTCATGCTGTCTTGAGCATACATCCTTCCCTCCCACACCCAGAGAAAATGAAAAGAGCTCAGCTGGGCCTGTCGCTCCATCCTCTCTCATGAATTGAGATCTGTGGTAGAAGTGAAGATTTAGGTTTGGGGGCTGAGTATTCACAGTCCTGCTCCCAGCCTGTGATGACAAATGCCAGCTCAGCTACAGTTCATGTTTGCACCAAACGTAGCTCAAAGGACTCATTTGTACCAGCAGAAAGAGAAGCTGTGAGCAATCACAGTTATACCTTGGATAAACCCTGCCTTTTTTTTTTTTTCTCTTTTCTTATTTTTTTAATGGAATTAATTTCCTTGGTGCAACCAGCTGCAGAGAGGCTGGAGAGGAAAACACAAGCTGCAGGAGAGAAGACCTGGGAAGAGGAAGCCAGTCTCCGTGTATGTGAATGGATTGTCAATGCCATCTCTGTAAATAATTTAAGTAATTATAAGCTGGAGAGGCATTTTGCTTTTTACATTTGTCTTTTCTATCAGGAAGGGATGACGTGGATTACCATTACTGGCTCAGTCCAAATGTCACTTCACAGCCTGAAATAATATGACTTCTTTTGTTATCGACTTGTTAGAGCCAATGACTTCAAGGATACCTGTAGCTCATCCTCCACCAGCCACCCTTCTTAATTTCAAAGTCAGAGACAACTTTAGCAAGCAAGTTTCCACCTTCACTGTAAGTCAAGTGGCAGGCAAAAGCACATTGGTTTTTTGAATCTCTTATGACTGGTTGCATACTATATTGGTATATACCATTGGCTGGATATCATATAGTAGAATTGTGCGTGTGTGGGCATTTTAAATTTTTTAAAAATGTTTTTAGTTTCTCCAGTTGCCACGGGGCAGGGCTGGAATCTGACATTCATACAGATACTGAAAGAAGCTCCTGTTCAAATATTGTGTGACCAGTTGCCCCCATGTCGAGGCCAGAAGCCCCTCTGGCTGGTCTACACAAGCAACGAAGGAGCAAGATGTTTGTCCGAGGTCAGCAAGCGGGCAGAAGACCCACACCGCGGGGGCAGAGTGGGAGGGAGAGGCAGGACAGCTGAGGGTCTTGAAGATGTGAATGAATTCATTTAGGTCAGAGATTTGGAAACTAGTGTGACTAACTTAGAGCAAAAGGGCAGAGAAGATGAGCTTAGCAGTTGTCTTGGCCAGGTGGAGATTGGTGGATGGTGACTTGGCAAAAAAAGACTGTCAGACAAACTGGGTAACAGAGCACATGTACTAGGGAGCTAGGTGCTACCCTCTTTTCTTTCAATACATACCTGTTTCACTTTAAAACCCGGTTTCCTTTTGTTGTATGTTGTCTTAGAGCTCAAGACTAAAATAAAGACTAAGATTTGGGGGTTTTCAAACGCTTTGCTGGCCAGCGTGGCCCACTTGCACTGCAGCAGTACGCCCTGCCACAGGAGGGGGGTGTGCTCCGAGGATGCAATGTCAAAGCAGGTCCTGCAGTGCTAACGTTCCTCATCAACTTGGTTATTAAATGAATGGAGGCTGAAGCGTGGAAGATCTAAACTGCAACAGTTTTAAATGGATAAAGTTGTTATCCTGTTTTGTTGGTACTCTCTTTTCTCTTTAATTGAAAGTGTAGGCTCACAGAGGAAGTATGGGGACATAAAGACTTATGAAATCCACGCCAATGGTTGCATACATGTGTGACCTATTTAGCATGTGCAAATATGTTTAATGCCAAGAACTACATTAGATAATTCAAGCCAAAGCTCACAGGGAGTCACATAATGAGACTGTTCAGATTACTGTCGTGATTAGTTCATTCCTTTCCCTCTTCTCACTTAGGAAGTTCATTTAGGCAAGTAGTCATTTTAAGATTATGCAAACGCTGATTGCTAGTTTGCTAGGGATCTGGCAAAAAGCCAGGCTTCTGTGATGCTGGCAGTGTGAAGTTAAATATGCATGACCTCACATAAAGCTGATCCGTCGGCTCACAAGTGTTCTGCACCTGTAACAATCCAAGCCTACCAACTATCAGAGTCACTATTCTGTAGGCAAAGTGTGTCTAGCGTTGTAGCCGAATCACTTAGTGTTTCAGTGCTCAATGATCATGTAAACTCAGCACACATTCATTATCTGTCTCTGCTTTGGTAAGGTCTCGAATAAAAAAGGTCCTTCATTTATCCATGGTAAATCCAATATTTTGCTGTTGACAAGTATGTACATATTTCACATAGGAAGGCAAGGAAGATTTCATACTGACAACTTTGTAGTTATGTTAAAATTGGATGAGTCCACTGCTATCAAGACATGGGGAATAAAATGCAATAGTTAGTTAGTATAAATAATGTATTTGGCAGTAAGGAATTAATAATGCATTATTAAGATCAGGGAAGCTCTAGGAAATTGCCTGAGGGCATTGTACATAATAAGGAGTCACAAAAAAGTCAACTATAGCTCAAGGTTATAAATCAGAATCTAAGTAGATTAAAATTTATAAATCCAATAAAATCAGCTTCACCTAGTCTCAATTACAAATATTTGTATAGTATGTAGGACTGACAATATCTGTATTGTTAAAAAGATTCTGCAACATTAGACTATCCATAAAGGGGCAAATTCTGACCTCATGAATATCAGAAGAACTCAGTGCGTCATTTTCAATTAAAAATGGAACTTCTAGGATTAGAAAAAAAATGCCCCCAAATAATAGCAAATGTATGCTTTTACAACAGAAAGGACTGCAGAGAGGGCTTTTTCATACTGAGCCTCAGGATTTACTTTCAGGCAAGTTTTTCTCCTCTGCCTGGTTGCTTTGCAGTAGCAGTGCTAGCAGGGGCTCCTCCGTGCCGAGGGAGATGCCGGTGAGAGGCAGCAGCGGTTCCTCCCTGCACCCACCAGAGCACCCTCATGGGACCACAGGCCACCCGTGGTATTTTCCAAGGCTGTGGAGGCTGCTCCGTGCCACCCAGCCAGCGACGGGGCCTGAAGAAACATTGTGGGCCCTTCACTGAGTCTGAAATACCAATTGCAATGCAAGCTACGATCTCAGAGGGTTACAACCGGCTTTTTGTGGTCAATTTGCGGATTTTTGCCTCATGCTGGTGGCTCACAGCCAGTTTGTAACTAATCACCGATTAGTGATCCCAGCCCTATGGAATGAGCATCCTCCATATAGCAGGAATTTTTATTAATAAGTACCGCAGTGCATGACCCTGCACTTCAAATTGGAGGAGGAGGATGACAGGGCCAATCACTGCTGTGGTGTCGGCGTTCGCTACCCACTTCGCAATTGCTGTGGGAACAGGTCGATGGCTGCACAAGCAGAGGTGTTCCCTTTCCCAAAAGTTTGGCATATTTTTCGTCTTAAATTGTGGAGCGGACTTCACAAAACAACTTTTATAACTGTAAAAAGTACTGCTTCCTTATTTGTATGCCATAGCATATTGCTGTTAAGCATTCAGCTTTGGATTTGTAATATGTTGGAGAACTAGTTCTTAATAAACAAAAACAAAGGGAGACTGGTAGGTTTAAGCTGACTGAGTGTCCTTCAGTGTTGAAACATGTTTGATTTAAGCACAGAAGGATCCATTAATGCCAATTTATGATCTATTTTTAGAGTAATTCCAAGCGATTACTATTCATATGACTGAAGCACCCAGGCTGAATCTTAGCCAGGCAATAAAAGGAGATTTTTGTAATGCCAGAGAGACTCTTGAGCAGATCTGGAGGAAAACACAAACCAACTGTTAGCATGATAAAGCCATGCACACACTAACTCAGTTTCTGGAGCTCTTGATAACTCAGGAAACATTCATGCTGGAAAATCAGATGTAAACTGCACATTGGTGCAGCACTGCTGCTTTGTAATGTCTGGGGTTCCATGCAGTTTCGGTGCAGGGAGAGGCTGGAAATGAGCTCACCAGTCTCCGTTCCCTTCTTTACTCTCAGCAATGAAGTATGTGAGAAATACCGATGCGAAGTTTCCTGCGGAGACATCAGGCAAAGAGAGAGGGACAGATGCGTACGCTGGCAAACACTCTTAGAGGTGAATACATGTTCACAAAATCCCTCGCTCTCACACACTCAGTGTCTTTCTTTCCCTTCTTCCCACGTGGACTTTAAGCGAGCCAAAGTCTCATTTTCTTTCCTTCCCCAGTTCTGCTCCTCCTGACACTCCTTTTCCCTCTGATGTCTAACTTTTGTCTCCAGCGTTTCTTTTCCTGTTGCAGGACTCTCGAGGGAGGAGTGCTGCCGCGGGGCCCGCGCAGGTGCCCCCGCCGGGCAGGGCGGCCGGGAGGGCGGGCTGGGCAAGGCAGCTCAGACGCTCGGTAGCCTCCGCCAGGCAAGCCCTTCAACATCACACATGTGCGTTGCTCCAGATTAATTCTAGAGTGATTAACCAGGTCAGGAAGGCAATGGGGGAGTGCTTTTGTGTCCAAATGAGGGCAACAAATATCAGGATACCTGAGCTAGCCATAGGGGAGTGGCAGGGTAAGACAGAGGGGGGACAGGAGACCCCTTATCCTGCTGGAGCAGCACCTGGGGGCCAGGCAAGATACCTGAGGGTGCCTAATGGCACCTATGCTTAGACACCTTGGAAGGAGTTGTAGGTTAACCACCTCACAAGGGAAAGAAGTCCTCAGCACAGTGAAAAATTATGCCCTGCAGTCAAGCTTTACACTTCAGAAAAATCATTTTAGGCTAAGAAAGCAGAAAGGAAACAGGCAAGGAAACTAATAACCCCGCTTTCATAAAGCATTTATTTTTTTTATTTGAAAACATTATACAGGCATTACATTGCCACAGCCAGTCCATATAGGAGCATGCAAATATCAAAATGGAGAAAGGTGTGTTCAGCTTTTCGATGCAGGATTTGGGGTTGGGATTTTGTTTGCTTGGTTTTGGTTTTGGTTTGTATTTCCATCTGCGGTGTCAAGATTAGTGTGCTTTATTATGGCATTTAACAATAAAATCCTACCCATGGGGTAAAATTTGTATTTGTAGCTAGCGCAGGAATACTAAATGGTTTTAAAAAAAAGGAAAGAAAACGATACTACACGCTTGTCAAAATGTTAATAGCACAAGTTAGCAATCTCTACACTATACATTGAAACTTCTTCTTCTGACACAGTGGTGCAAAATTTTCAATTGCTTGGTCTATTGTTGTGTGTTTTGAAAGTTTATAGCCGGAACAAAGACAAGGTCTGTCTCCCAGTGAAGGTTTTCATCCAGTAGCAGAAAATTACATCAGTCTTGCTAAGGGCTGCTCAGGGCCAGCAGTATAACAGAGTTTCAGTTTGTTTGGGCAAGGAGCTATACGGAGCTAAAGACGTCCTACGCAACACGGAGAGTAGCTGCCGGTTAGATAGCCGAACCTTTGCTGGTGCGTACTGAGGTCTTGAACTGCAGAAAACAAGCAGGTAGAAGTAATGTTTTCCTTTACTAGACCCCAGTTTTTCAGTCAACACAGTTACTTGTAAAGCTATACTACTGTTTTCCTTTGAGGTCCATCCAGTGCTAGCACACTGGTGCTCATCCGAGTATCCGCCTTGTTTAACGGGAGACACAGACAGTGAAGCAGCCCCACTTTGCCCATCAAACTCCTCCCGTGCGAGTAACACGGGGGATGGCGGCTGGGTGCAGAGGGCACACCGAAACATTCATAGCTTCTTTCCGTGCAACAGAGCCTTTTAAAATAGCCTATAAAAATTGCTTCAGATGGCACCTCTCAGCCACCCGTGGATCGCCATGCCTTGTATGTGAAAACTCCCAGCCCAGTGACCCGGCTGGGAGACGCCTCCTGCCCAGCTGTTTCTGAGAAGACTCTAACAAACATCTACAAGTTAGTGTCAGAAAAATGAAGAGGGGGAGGCGGAAGGACTACAAACATTTGGCTTAAAAATAAATACTAATAATGAAATTAACCAAAACAATTATGCAAAAGGAAGGAATTGTAAACGTGAAACAAACACACGCGCACGCAATCCTCAAAGGTCTCAAGACCAACACGGGGACTAATGTTCCGAGAAAGGTATTTAATTGGTATAGAAGGTAGCAAAAAAGACTGAGATGACAGGTGCCTGCCAGTGTGCCTCTGGGTACCTGAGGGAGCCGTGGTGGTTGTAACCAGAGCCCCTGCTCCTGGGGAATGTGCAAAACCCACCTCAGGTCAAAGCCCTCCCAGGGCTTGACCCAAGGATGCTTGCTGGTCCCTGTGCAGGAGGGCTTCACCCGACCACGCGCTTCCCACCTCGATTTCCACCCCACGGACCTTACCCTGAAGTATCAGGTAATCTTTCTTGTGTGGTTTTTCATGTTTTTTCTTTGAATGCCATAGTATTTAGACTTTCCTTAATATCCCCAGAATACGGACTCTGTTTCTCTGTAGGAATCTTTTTTTTTTTAATCCCCAATGGTTTAAGAGAAAAAGCTTGGAAACATGAGTGCTAAAAAGATTAAATAAACAGAAGGCAGGGAAAAAAATCATACATTTGTTATGATTTTAAAACCAAGCCATCTTAACCAAAGCTTTTGGGCAGGTTTTGGGCACGGCTTGGCAATACTGCAGACCCTTCCCTCAGCTGCAGCAGGATCGTGGCAGACAGCCTGAACTCGGTGGGACAGAAATTGCCTCTCCTCCTTCTCCACAGCAAGAATAAGATATAACATACTTCTGCTGTTCAGTAGCGTTTTGGCATTTGCCACTTCATGTATATTATGCATACACACTTCTCCCAGTCTGCTTCAGGGAAGTTCCTTCCATATTAAAGCAGGACAGGACTATAAAAGATGAACATTGCCTCAGCAGAAATTCATCCTGCTTGGTTGAACTGTGTGGCCTTTCTAATCTCCAGAGTACACATTGATTTTTTTCTTCCTTTTTTAAATAGAAATAGGTAAGTTGCATTTTTCAAACATGAAGCCCTACGTTTTTGCTTGAGACAGACTTCTTCAGCAGAACAACATTCAAATCAAATTCATCTTCTATGCCCACAAGCAAAATGTTCATCAACCCTGCTGTAAAATCCATTTTCAAATACAATGACTGTATACACACTTTTACAGCACTATTGTGTACTTCTTAATCTCCTTCCTTCTGAAGATCCTGAAGCATTTTAAAATAACTTGGTCCCATAGCACCCCTGTGAGGTAGGTGAAATATCATTATTCCCATATATACAGATTGGGAAACTCAGCCACACAGAAGGTAAGTCATGCCCAAGATCATGCAGAGATACGGCAGATCTGTGAATAAAACCAAGCTCTCCTGGATCCCTCTCCTATCTGTTAGATGTAAGACCATCTTCCCGTCCTTAATTTTAAATTAAAAATAGATGATGGATGTTGAAAGAATGATTTTGTTTTATCGGGCTCTCAGAAGAGCAAACATACAGGCAGAGATGGGTTTTTCATGGTGGTGACTAAGATTTTCCCCATTCTGAGAAGGCTCCTGGAGCTGAAGTACAGTTGTGGAGCACACCCTTACTATTTTCACATGTCCCCAGGAATGTAAGGAAATTGCTGAATTCTTCTGCTAGTTTCGTAGTTAATGAAAAATTATTGGCTGCACCCTGCTGGTATGAATGCCTTTGCGCTACTGCAGCAACACCAGCAGATGGTCCAGTCTTTCTGCTATGAATTCCTTGCTTAATCTTCCTGATTTTTACAATTTGTGGGTTTTGGTGAAAAACTGACACATTTCTAAATATCTATTATTAGAATAATGAACCACTGGAGACTAAGCAAACTGGAACAGCAGAAGGCGCCCTTGATGCACTGAGTATCTAAAATAAGTGCCCTGATCCACATGATATGTCATCTTACCATGGAGAAGTACAATACATAGGAAACTAGAAAACGTGTTTTTCTTTTTACAGATTAAAATTTAAAAAGTAAGAAATCTGTGTTAAGTCACGACTACAGAGAAACTAGCTCCCTGTCACCTGATGCAGAACCTCAGCCGCTAGGAAATCTGCCATGGATCATAGAGAGGTCAATGCTTGAATACTTCACTTCTGCAAATATAGAAAGGCTAAAATGCTCGCCTTATACCTATTCCTAGAATAGAGACGGATATTGTAAGTTGTCCCTCCTCTGGATTCATGGAACAGATTACCCAGAAAGGGCAACTAGACAGATAGCACAGATGAATTCGTTGTCTTTCCCTCACCAAACCCAAGGTGCTAGCAAAAATGTGTCAGGGTGTTGCTACCACGAGTAACCCATCTATTTGGTGCAAACAAACAAATCTTAGAGAGAAATTAACAGTGACTGCACAAGTGCATTTGCTGTAAAAAGGCGTTTTTTCCACAACTGGTGTGGTTTAGGCATAATATCACTCAGGTGGGTGCAAAAACACCCTTCTATGAATTTCTTATTGTAATTTCAGCTTATATATTGAATATCTTTCACAGGTAGTTTGACATTAACTGATTCATATACAGCAGTTTGTATTGCAAACATGCTGCTCATATCGTAAACGAGGGACTGGCATCTCCTTGCAATGAACACCCTGGAACAATTAATTTGTATTTTCATGAGCTTTCCTTATTTGCTACCTTGCAACTCACTGGTGTAACTGCACCTGGTAAATACCTTTCTCTATGTACAATACAGAGATAATGGACATACGAGTTCCACTGAATCATCAGTAGGTGACCAACAGCCCTGGGTTTAAGCAACTCTAACGTGAGGCTCCTCTTCTGTCTCCTGCCCCAGGCTGGTGTATGTTACCGAAGGCTCCAGCTGGCCAGTGGCTGGCAGGTCTACAACAGGTCCTGAAGGGTTTCGAAACTGCTTGTACACCCGAGGATCCTGGGCTACGTAGGTGGACGTGGAGGAGTAGAGCACCAGCCCAACAAGGATAGTGAAGAATGACAACAAGTAAAGTCCTGAAAACTAAGCAGAAATAAGAGTAGAGTCATTAGACACCGGTTATCCTGAGCTCATGAAGACCCACAGACAGGGGTAGGCACAGATCCTTGTTTTGGCGTGAAAGGCACAGAACAAACCCCCTACCACTGGAATGTCCATTTTTTATGGGAATGTCTCTTTGAAAGCTTGTTTGCTCCCATTAACTTCCCTGTCTTCCATAACCAACAGCTAACCGGTGCCTTCCCATGCCCCAGACATCTTAAGTATTGGTCAGGTGGGACTTGGGAAAGCTGGGTTCTGGTCACAGATCCAACGCTGACTTTGTTGTGCTTTCAGACAAGCCAACGACTTCTCTGAGTGCAAGTTTCTCTGGCTCCAGTGTGGGGTACCATCATCTACAGTTGTCTGCCAGGTAGTGGACAAACCTGAAGTTAATTACAGCTAAACCACAGGTCTGTGAAGTTTAACATGCCATTGGTAATATAAAAAGATAATTAAATAAGCATTTAAATGATTTAAATAAACATTTAAAACATATATACTTAAAAAAATATTTTAATAGAGGCACTTAAAAAGCCCACCTGCAGCTTCTCTTGCTTGTAAACAGAAAGCAGACGCTAGAAGATTAATGTGATTTTGGAGAGGATGAACGTCAGCTGTGAAACATGCGCTAGGTTGACCTCAAGAGGTTTGAAAGTACATATGGAGGGCAGTTAACCAACAGCTTGAGTACACATACTTTGGCACACAGCTTCACTAGCTCAGAGGTCAGCCTGAACTTTCTGACATATCCAGACTCTGTGTGCCTGGACTAAAAATACAACAGAAATAACCTTTTTGGCAATATGTTAGTCCTTACCGGTAAAGGTAAAGGCAGGGATTTAAAAGTACAGACCATTGTATATTAGCTTTAGATACTGGGTTTCTACTACGGGGGACACAAAAATGGCTTTAAGCCCATATGACTTGTCTCCTGATCCTAGACTTCAAGTTATTTTTTCTTGCATGCCATGTGTGAGAAGCCACGAAGGACAAATTGCATAGCCAGTTTGTTGGTGGGGATATTGAACTGGGGACATATGCATCAGTATTCACGTGACTTTAAAAAGCGCCTGTATTCTGCAGCTGTCAGGGATCTGTGCTTAAACACCAACAACTAGCTGCAACCTGTTATTAGCTGCTTCCTGAGGTACTTCACTATTTTACATAAGGGTGCCTGCAAGTCTGTTTTTTCATCCTGACTACAGTACTTTGATGGATGCCCAACTTGTTTCCTTTGGATCATTTTAGCACGGCACAAAATGGATAGACCGGACTATATTATGTAAGAAGAAGCTTTTTAGCAATTCTGCTTTTTATATTTAAATAAATAATCATTACGGTGAAAGCAAATTTTACTTAAGCTAACTTTGTAGCGATGTTAATCTGTTGTCATTTAAAAGACCTACACACCTGAGGAAGCATTTGGCTTTTTTAAAGAATCCACAGTATCTTTGAAAGCTTTGGGCATATAAGCCATGGGGATGTATGTTTTTCTCTCCCACAGCTAGCATGCACGTTTTAGAGGGAAAGCACCATAATGGGGAAAGTTTAAAGTGTGTCAGAAGGATTACAGGGAGGAAGAGTTCTGCTTTTCATCAGCTGTTAATTGCTTTTTTCCAGGAATGTCACCAGGTCTTCACGTGTCATCTGGCAGTATCATTTGATGTAATCACCAGCTGTCCCACCAGCCACAAAGACAGTGTCGAGCTTCACCCTGCGTCTGCTGAAGGATTCCCCCATGTGACGCAGCTCTGAAAGGACTGTTTAGGCTTAGATCTCCCCCATGTGGCAATCAAACCCAAGTCAACCATTTCAAAGCATTTTCCAACTGATTTTTTTCCCCATTTTCAGTTCAATTTTGCTCTCAGCACTTTCCCCCCAACTTGCTCTTTGCATGTGAACTTGGGTAACACTTGGCAGCAGTGGACTTGACTAAGCTGACACAAAACTCGGGAGCCAAATGCATCTACAGTTTCCCAAACCGGGAACTAGCTCCCCAATTCCCCTCTGTCCCTCCTTCCCACCTTATGCCTGAATTTCTCACCCCAGACAGCCAGCTGGCTCGCTCCACTGTATAACCAGAGTGCCAGCCAGATTTGTGATTGCCTTGTGTCCTGCTGTGAGGAATCTGTGGGGCTTCCAGCAGCTAAATGTGCCCTTTTTCTTGCTCTAGGAGCTGCCCAGCCAGAACCAATTCACTTTCGCTTTAGTTCGTGGCTCCAGCTCTACCATATCCCCCTCCTCCTGGCCATGCCTCTCATTTCTCTCTCAGCAGCTTTCTGCCAGTGGGCTCTTTCGCCCGATAATATTCTCTCCATGGCAGTGTCCCTCCCAGTGGCAGCTCTCCAGTCTGGGAGAACGGGTTTGAATGAAGCTGGGGGAAATCTAAACAAAGGCCCGTGAATCATTCGTCTTTGGTATCTATGCACAGCTAGTGCAAAGAGACCTGGATCCTGACAGCCCTATAACAATTCCATCTTTACCTTCCTTAGAAACAAGTTAAGGTTCAGGCTGAATTGTTTTCTGCAGCACTGAAGTAGAAGGGTTGTTAGTAAGGTTAATACAGGAATATATACTGTAGGTGTATGAGAAATCTCTGGTTTTTGTCAATACTCTGTCAGATTGACCAAAGCCCCTTGAAATCAATGGGTATTTTCCTCCTATTAAAACGGCAGTGAATCCAGCTGTGTGATGGGAGGATGCAGACTTACTTAGTTCATCAAATACAAAATTTCTTGTTCACTGTACAAATATTTCTAGCTGCAATCTTTGTATTTTACTGAAGATAGGATTTCCAGGCACACTCTACTGCTATTCTACATGTAGGTTTTGGAGTTTTTTTTATCTTGACCTGCAAACCTCATCTGCTGAGATTCACTATTAATAGACAGCAAAAGAGACACATCCAAAACCAGCCGAAAGAGCAATTCTTAAGAAATGAAGTGAGAGAAGATCATTTTTCATTGCTACCCTCTACGCAACTGCAATACCAAACTGCAGGCTCTCAGGAAGTGTGCAATTCCTCTCTTTGGCTAAAAAGCTACTTGAGAATGATATCCTGCTTCATTTTTTTGTCTTATCTCTCACTTTCTACAGAAACATATTTCCTCTAAGAAAAAATATTTTTAAAATATCCAGATTTGTACCTTTCTCCAAATCCCACTTCCCTCCATGCTAAACAGGATAACTGTAAGCTGTTCAAAGAGTAACACGGTTAGAAATTGTTTAGCTCAGATTAGCCAATGGGTGTCACACACCCTAGAGTAAGCAACCAAAAAAAACCCCTCATGTTTCTATAACATTAAATAATTTGCCTATAGATTTTGTATCTACACATATAGGTACATATGTATATAAGGTTGCTTATCATGTAGTTTATTGAAAGACCAGATGACTTTGTGATTAAATCAATGATCTAACACTCTTGAATCCTGGGATTGATTTTCAGCCTATGAATTTCTTTTGTGAATCAAAATTATTTTAGATGACCCTCAGTTTCTTACCCATTTAAAAGAGACAGTAACACTTGGTTACTGAATAAAGATGAGTTTACAGAATAAAAATGGGAAATAGGGATATCATCCTCTGAGGAGAAGGGAGAGGCCTCCTTTGTAGAGAAAAACTGTCTTAGTTACAATAACATTTCAGATTTCATCACTGACATGAAAGGCATCTGCCAAAACTTACTGAGTAGTCAAATCAAATAGTTAAATCAGCCCTACAGAACTCACCGTGGCTGCTCTGCTCTGACATCTGGGTGTCTATAAATGCTTTCCCAACCGGAAGTATTCAATATGGAACACACAGTGATATTTACAAACATTAAAAGATTAAGAAAACATAAAAAACAGGTCTTCTCTAGGCATTATTTAGTACCTGTGGTGAAAATAGCTTACACTAAACTACCATTAATTTTCAGCGTATAAAAAGCACATTTTAGGTGCCTGTCAATTTGAAGATAAACATACAAAGCAAAACCTAGACAAATGTAATGAGATAACATGTATAACAAGATTTGCTCAGTCTATCAAAACCTGCATTGATTCTGGGTGAGTGATTGTTTCTGGTATTTATCTAAGAGATGTCCCTTAGGGACCCGGTACTTGAATGCATTTGCCCAGCGAGGCTTAGCAGAAGAGCTAATGGCACCTGATGGCCTAGCTGCAGGAGCAGGGGTCTCGCTCCTCGCTCCGATACGTGCTACTGCAGAACCCTGCCAGAAAACCACTGCAGCAGTAAGGTCTAGCTGACCACCGAAAATAAATGGTGAAATCAGTCTGACTTTCTGTTATCCACGCACAAATTCTTTTACATTAAAAAAGAACAGAACCCAAACATATCTGCAGTGATTTTTTTTTTTTTTTTAAATAAAAGACCTTACAGCAGTGTTACATAAAATTGTGGATGAAGTTTAGAAAACCCATTCAAATTTTAGTTTATATACAGTATTTTTGTTCCAAGTGAATCAAAATTAGGCGTTTTGGGAGTAAGTCAAGCATCACAAGATTTCTAAAATAAAGAACAACAACATAAAGGCATCTGATAACTTTATATTTTAAAAAATCCAGAATGAACAATTAAGCCTTTCAAAATTTACTCCCCGCTATTTCTTATCCCCTGCTTCTTGTTATCTCCCCGTGCAAAACTTGTCTTTCATATACCCTGAAACCATTATGGCTACAAGAGTACTACTATTTCCACTTGAAAGTCTTGTGCTTTAAAGTAATCCAGTTAAAAAGATAGGTGCAAAATAAACTTCTTGGTGGGGAGCAAACAGTGCATCTGGTTTCATCATCTTGAATAATGATAAGACAATGACAGTAGAAGAAAGAAAAACTGTTCAGAAGGCAGTAAATTCATGCCTGGGTCTGGAGAGAGGGAGTCGTTCTTCAGTACACAGGTCATGAATTTAGAAGGAAAAGCAGAAAGAAAGGGCATAGAAGAATTGCTGTATCACAGCTAGGAAACACTGCACTGACTGACTGACTGCTGCAGACAAGTAGTTCTGACTGTCACAGATGTCCACATCCATGCTACCACTGGTGCTAGGGCAAAACAATATCCAAAGTGACAAAACCAGACAGATGTGAGTCTGCAGAAAAGCCCACACAGACAAAGAAACTCTATGATTTGCTAATTTTGCTCTTTTACTCAGCTATCATGATAATGATCATGACCATTATTACAATGGTTATGAAAATGCAAATTCTCTTTTACTCGGTCCATTGAACTGGAAATAGTCTGCAGGAGCAGACTACTGGAGCTGCGGCGCTCCAACTCCATTTGTATTTCACAACAGCAGCCACAGACTGAATCTGTTGGCAGGTAATATGAAGCCCAGCTCCTAGCCTACGGCAACCTAACTGTGCTTTTTAAGTCTTTAATAGGAATTTTTTGCTATATGACTAACTGAAAATTTAGAATTGTCCTGTTTCATATATTCAGTGATAAAGTATGAAATGGAATAACTATCTTTTCCCCTACCTCCTCTAGAAATTCTCCACATTTTGACAAAAATGAATAAAGAAATCAGGTCCATCAATTCAAATTTTAAACCTTAGAGAGAAGCGATCTCCTCAGAATCATACTGATGAATAGGGACAAAAATGTGCGTGTCAGGTGGAGTTCATTAGACCTGTATTTCTGTTGACACTCTCCACACTCTCCAGACAGGCAGTTCCCACCAACGTCTTACTCCAATCAGTGGGTCTGTGCAGTCTGATGAACCTCTCTGTTTTCCGAACTAATTCAGTTTGTCGCATACGCTGCACAGTCAATCAAAGCTAAGGCCAAGAAGGGCTCCTGCACCGACTTATGTCTTTTCCCCCTGGGTAATTTCACACATGAGTACCTGAGCAGGCTGAGCTAAGGGAGTTAAAACCAAATTTCTCTCATTATCTTTTATACAGCAAACAGACATTTCCACTCGGTTTGATGAATTGATCGAGAGACTGAGCTTCTTTTCGCACTGTTTTCTATTTTTGCCTCCAATATAGCAAATGAAGTTCACCGTGACCAAGTGCAGAAGTTGCGCTGTGGGAGGCACACACTCTCCAGCCAGCAGCAGTACCAGGAAGGGTGAGGGCTCTGAGAGCTATGAATTTGCACAGTGCTTTCACTTGCATAGCTGGATATTACAGACATATTCCTTTATTAATAGGAATGGAAGCCAGGATCCTAGTCATAGCTCATAGTGCGCTCTGGCAACTCCCTCGGCTCAGACCCACGAGGATCTGGCCAAATTTGTCTTAGGTCAGGACTGTGACTCACTGAAACTTGCTGACTATTTTTGTCCCAGCCTGTGAGGGAGAGGTCTCTATTTCCTCCTTCCGGGGAGGAAGGGATGCTCCCTTTGGGATTCAGGGTCTGCCCCGCTCTTTATTGGGAGAACAACCTGCTGGTTCAACCTCAGTTATTGCTGTCTGCCTTCAGGGATGAGGGATAAAGACCCGACCTTTGGCTGATCGCTGATCCCAGTTGAGAGTTGGGCAGAATATTTCCTAGGGATATGTAGACATCTTTCCAAACAGACTGCAGAACTAAGCTCTAGGCAGGTGATGATACATCTTTGTCATCAACAGAAATTGGGGCTGCCACCAACAGTGAAACACACTGTTTAAAACCCAAATGGCACCAAATACCAGAAGGGCTGCTGTGAGTTTTCCGGACTGCATTTGAACAGATAAAACTTGCCCACTTGAACCTTTATATGTCCTGCCAGATCTCTCAGATCTTTAATCTAGAGATCCCTAAAGGACCCAAACCACTGAGACATGGTTTAGCATGTCTTCTCAGCTCTCCAACTGCAGAAGTTTGAATGCAGAAGCTTGAGCAGAAGTGTTAGTTCTCTTGCTGAGAAAGGTACCAAGGGGTGCTGGACAGCTTCAGTAATGATGATAACTTCTGGGCACGGAGTCTGTCCACTAGCAGGAGGATTGCATTATCTTCACACTTTAATGACCTCCAGCTATTTCCAAGGCAAACTGTGAGGATATAGTCTTAAGTGATGACTTAAGGTCTTGTCTTGCCCTCTGAACTCAGCTGGGATGCAAAGTGAAATTTGTAGCTAGTTCTTCCACATTTCTTTTCTTTTCTTTCCTGTCCATTGGCAGTCACATAAGAAGTTTTTCACTGGATGAAAAAGACTTGAGCTGCAGGGCATGTCTCAACACATTGTTGTTGCTCCTGCAAGCCAGAACCCAAAGCAAGAAGCATCTGGCTTGCTTCAACGACAGTGAAAACCTGACATCAGCCTCATTGCCATTTGGTCAGAACAAAGAAGCCAAAGGAAGTTTTGCCTCTGTCATTTCACGCATGAGAGAAAGGTCATACTCCTCAATGCCTGCTGCCTGCTTGCATCCTCAGTTTTGTCTAACTCAGATGAAATGCTGCCCGTTACTATGGCTAATCAACTCCTGCTTATACTGAATTACAAATGTTGCATAGAAATTGTGATATGAAGTAATCATATGACACATTTTCTGTATTTTCTAGTTGATTCTCAAAGCTCCTGTTCTAGTGCTTGCATGTTTTACTGTAGGTAAAACATAGTGGTCCATGCCTTCTGTCATATAGCAGCACCCTCTTTTTCAGTCCTTGCATGGTATTTGCTGGTGGGCACAGTTTAACTGGTAAGACCGTGGTGAGTGGGGAAGTCCTAACCTCTTAGATGCTCAGGTTATCTATATGGGAGAAAAAGGAGGAGGGGGTTAAGGGAAAACTGTCACCACAAATTCTGTTAAAATTTGGGAAACTTCATAGTTTTCCTGGAATTCATTGGTGGAATAAAACAACCTTATGGAGAAAACTGATAGCATTTGGAGAAAAATCTCCGAGGCTGACGTAGGCAGCTGTAAGGCAAATACTGGTTTTGCACAAATCTGCATGATTTCATGCTTCTGAAATGGTATCATCAGAAAAATTTCTTAATAGGCTGTCCTTTCTAAACACATGCCTGTTAGGGCAAAATGTTTGTGTGAAATGGCTTATCTTCCTTTCCTGGGTGCCAGGAGAGATGGGAATGCTGCTTTCTCTTCTGTTTCCCTTTGTTGCCTCTGCCATCAAATGTGGACAAAAAATGAGCCTGTGTTCAGTACCCCGTGGTACCAGCAGTCTGTCTAATTAAAAAGTGCAAGGTAGAATGAGTCCTGCAATCTGTTTTAATCTTTTCTTATCTACATAGGAAAGAGATTTTTATGTGAAGTTAAAACACTTATACTACACTGCTCTAATTTCCTGTGAGCATCCTTACTGTGGGATAAGGGGGCTTCATTTCTGGTTATTTTATATCGATCACTTGGCAAGAGAGTGGTAAAGCAGTTATCCTTTTAAATGTTCTTAATACTAAAAAGAGGAGCCAACAGGAACACTTATAAAAATAAAAACAATTCCCCCTCCCCACTTTTACCTTTCAATATTCTTTGCTGGTTTGCTCTATCAGCTGCCAGTTGCCACGTGTCTTTCTGGTTTTGTGTGCAAGTATTTAATATAGTAGCAGCTATCTGCTGTACTTGATTCTGTATTACTGTATATGAGGCTAATTGTGTTCAAAACCAAGGTTACAATAATTGATTCATCTTGGATCCTTTGTTTGTATTTTTCTGCTGAATGCAACAATATATTCCTGCAGTAATGCTCCCGCAGAATGGCGTTCTTTTCTCTCAGCCACACAAACGGGGAGCACTCCTACCCTGAGAAACAAGGAATATGCAGCTGCAGTTACCCTTACCACAAGGGACTATGTAAACTGTCTGGAGGGAGTGTGATACGGCTGTTTCGCATCAGGGTTCTCCGTGGTCTGGCGCGTTTGCTGCAGGCAACATGAGGCCAAACTCCAGGAGCTCCAAGAGCTCTCAACTGAGTCAATTCACAAGACAGGTGCATGAGGGAATCAGAACGGAGAGCACGTCCTAAGCCGTCAAATCCAATCCCCCATTACTGCATACAGCCAGATCACATATTCCATCTGGCAAATACGCCCTGTCCTCCTGCAAGCATTATTAGGGGTTTTTTCCACTCCCCCTACTCTATTTAAAGTCTGTTCTGGAACCTCCCTGCTACGATCGCCAAAAAATCTCCCTAATTTCTATTCCAAATTTATGCTTTCTCAGTTTCCATCTGTGCGTTCTTGTATCAGCATTGGTCTTTAGCTCAAATAATTCTCCTTTTCTCCCTGTGAATTTATAGATTAATTTATATATGTTGAGATATCATAGTCCCTCCCAGTCCATCAGAAATCAAAGCTATGCTACATACAGCAAATATTTTTTAGGATTTGCACATTCAGTACATTGTTAGCGGACGCACGCTTACTCTGTCAAGGCTTTGGAGCAGATAAGAGAAAAAGCTCTGGTGGCCCTCTTGGGCTGACCAAAAATCTCCATAGCTACAGCTAGCAAAGCCCTGTCCTGAGATGGTAAGTTGCCTGTCCTAAGGCATTAGCACTTCTCCATCAATACTGGAAATACCTAGACCGACCCATTTGGGAACAGCTTTGTCACAACCATGCTCAAATTCCTCCCATCTGTTGCCACAGACATTACCTCGCATTTCTCAATGTCATCCAGTTCTTATTGCCCGATATTTTAATCCTTCTTCCTACTGAGGGTGCAAAGCTACTACTATAATCACTACACAAGACCGGTCTTCAGACCAACTCTTCGGGACCTCCATCAGTGAGCTCCTTCTAGCAAGCTGTTTCTCTCTCAGCACATTGCCTTATCCTTTATCCTCAGTAGCCAGTTCTTACCTAGCTTCTAATCTTTACAGTGCTAATCCTGTTCCTTAGCTTAATTGATAATTTTCTACACTGCATCTTACAAAAGCCTTGCAGATTAGATCTACCATTTGCCTTTTGTCTACAAAAATCTGACCTGTTAAATTATCAGACAGACACCAGATTTAGATTGGCATGATTTACCTTTTGTGAACCAGGTTGGATTTTATCCAATTTTCCATGTCCCTAATTATTCCTCCCTGGTGTCTACTTCTGATTTTAGTTTATTGCCTACTTCATATACAATTCTCCCAACTGTCTATATTCCCAAGCTTGAAAGTATTCAATTATTGTGTTCTGTTTCTACTTCTGATGTAATACTTTCCATTTCTATTAATTATTGTGCATTGTCTTAATATTTAACTCTCGTCCCTACTGAATGCGACAGAAGGTCCTGATTTCATTTTGGTGACAAACTAAAGGTTAATTTTGGCCTCTGCTGGCTTTGCATAGCGAAACTATTTCTTCTCTTCATATACAAGAAGAACTTTTTGCTATTTGTTTCACTTTCTTCTTCATTGCCAAGCTTGGTTTATCTTTTATAGCAATTAAACTTTACTCCTTTTCTTTTTCACCTATACAGTATCAGTTTTCTTATGTGATTATTCTCTATTCCTTGTTTTCGCTCTGTTTATTTCTAACAATTTTTTTAAAGAGATGGTTTGTCCTGAAAAGGCCTGAAAGAGCAGATACTCTTGCTTGCTAAACTTAACTCATGCAGGTGGTGGGAATAACTCCAGAAGTTTACTCCAGTTAATTAAGATGCTTAGCAGCAGTGCTGATGACAAGCATCTATCCCTATCATGGGTTTGAAAGCTTCCAGTTTAGTGGGAAGGGGGAGTTTAGACAAAAATAAGATGTGTTTTGGAGACTTTCTAGCAGTTAATAAAATACCCTACTGCTTAGATTGAAAGCACGTAGAAGTGATGTCTTCTGACCGATATTATGTCTGCCTGTTGACCCATTCCTTCATTTTGGTAGAAAATAGAAGGTAATTTAACCCAGGATGCTTTAAAGGATGCTTTAACCCAGTATGTCTGTAGCATTCATTGATTTGGCTGGTAGGAGGCACAACTGGAGTAAGCACTTCAATCCAGCTAGCTAATCAAAACAGATAAAATTAATTAATTTCCAATTTTACATATGTTTCTTTCCAGCAGCTCATGGACCATGTGGACAGCCAGGCATAATTCTTAACACACTTCCTGAATACTCTACCTTCTTTTCTGGTCACTTCTGGAAATAAGGACTTACTCAATTTCATAAGAAATCTCCAAATTTATAATGCAGCTATTGCATTTAACCCTTACCATTTGCTTTCAAAAATGATTCTGTCTACATCTCTGGAGAACTTCTAGCCTTTGTTTCCGTATGTTAAGGTGGAAACAGCATTTAATTTGAAGAATCATAATTTGAAAATCTTTGTAGATTTTTGGCAACTGAACCTTATTTAAGCTTTTGAATGCAGTTGCTGCTTTGCTAATTCATTACTTTTTTTGGCTGTCTCCTCTGGGTTGCAAATTATTGCTGAGGTATGTAACTCGACACATTCATTGTACTCCTTTGTATGCAAAAGTATGCTTGACTTGGGAAATGCTGAGGCTCTCATTTAATTTTTTTTTCCCCACAAATAATTATGAACCTAAGCCTCTTGGTCTTTGTTTTCATATTCATTGAGCTATCATTTAGAAAAGGTATGTTATTGGTAAGATCCAGCTCTTTTAATAGGATGTCTTTGTTATGTTTTTCTGTCTGCGCTTTTTCTTGTAATAAAGTAAAAGGCAGTATTTGTTACAATATTTTTTGCTTTATGCAGTTCATTCAAGCCATTTTCTTGTTCATTGTTGTTAGGCATTTGTAGTGTTCCACTCCCTCAAAATTTCCTTTTTCAGCCCATGCTCACCAGCAGCTTTAAAACCCATATGGTTTTGCTGAAGATTTATCATTTGAGAGTTAATTATTTCCAGTAACAGGAAGATTTCTGCTAATATGCCTGTACTTTCATATTGGGTAGGAATTATAAGCAGTTCACCTTTACCTTCCACACGACTCTTCACTACTTTTTCCAAAATATTATTTATTTCCTTCAGAGTGTAAGAGTTAAACTTCATAATGTACTCTGTGGTATTATATTGAAACACAAAACTAATTCAAACAAGGCAATTTGAGATGGCTGTTATTTGTCTCCAAGTGCTCAAAGCCCATTGTTACAATACTTGGCTTTTTGCATTTCTTTAAGTTAATAATATCCAATTATTAACTCCAAATGAAAATGATTGATGGATGGAGGCCTTATGCTAAACATAAGGATACTGCTGCATGTTCCACCAGTGCAATGCTGTTGCCTCCCTTTAGCCGCTATAATGCTCATGTGTCTGGAGCGTTGTTGAGCCTGTGAGCAAAGATGGGGACAGGAGAGACTAATGGGTTCTCCTCTTCTGACTGCAGATAGCAGTGACTTCAAATTGCATACAAAATGAAACAGCATCCTGAATCACACACACCCCCCTCCCCAATTCCCTAACCATTTCTCACTAGTTCCCTAAACACTGCTCCCCCTTACCTACCCCTGCTAAGAAAGCAATGAAGACTTGGGGATGATGGACTCAGCATTCTGCAAGGTGTTGAAAATTCAGGTCCCATGACAGTGACGTGAATTACCTTCTTCAAGTAGTCAAAGTATATTCCTGTTTATTTGTCCATGTTCAACTCATTCTCCAAAGACAATTCTTTGTTCAAGACACTTAACAAAGAGTATTTTATCATAACTGAAAGCAATACCAACCCTCAGCATAACATCGTCCGTATAGGGAAATGTCAGTGTTGGAAACTTACAATCCTGTGGTTCCTCTTCATCTTGTATAAAAAACTAGAGGAAACTAATCGGTTCTACGCTAGGACTTAAAACCTTTGTTCATGATTTTGTTTGAAAAATAACAACTTCTCACTATAAGGTAAGTAAACCACTTTCCCAGTGCCTTGTAGGTCAGAACACTTAAGTGGTTCATTGTAACCAAGTCTGACCACCAATTTAAGCAGATTACACAGGCAGATATACTGTCTCTTTTCTTTCTCTAGGGACTGTGAACAGGCTGATTTTACACATTTATTTACTACAGTTAACATTTACATTCTTTTTTCATTTCATGCATTCTTTTGAGTAGTCAATATCCATTAGGCAATTTGCTGTCCACTCTGACCAAAGGCAGAACTCAGCCATGAAAAGTGGTGCTTTTTTTCCCCTCACTGGTTGGATCGTCAGTATAAACTACTACTTACTTCAGTCTGAAATTGGTTCTATTTAGTGATTACATGAGTTTCAGCTGGCCTCAAACACCTTGTCTACAAATGAAAATTTACTTCCATAGCTACCTTACGCAGGTATTTAAAAAGAGTATAAATGTGTCAAATTGAAAAGCTCTTCTGAAATTGCAAACAAATCTTTTAACATTTTAACAGTTATGCTATGCAGGAAGATGTGATACTGAGATGTAAAAAGATTTGATTCAAAAGTTACACACAATAAAAAGGGGGGAGAAATGGAGAAAGAAAAGAAATATTATGCCCATCTAATCATTGATACAAAAAACCAAAAACCATACTATGAGTTGACAGCCAGGTGTGGAGTAGCAAGGCACAGAACAGTGCTGTTGTCAGTAAACCGTGTTAACCAGGCATTCACTAAGAATATTAAGAAATCTAAATTACATAGTTAAGAGAATATAAACCCATGCATAGGTAGGTAGATCAACCCCTGGCTGTTCTCTTGCTGTAATTATGAACTAGTTCCTGGCTAGGAAACCAAACCGTTGTTCTGTAATTAAAGAAAAGAAAAAAATTCCTAAACTGAGATGAGAAGTAGAAACTGAAGCTCTTTCAAGAACACAAATCCTGCATTTGCTTCTCTTATGAAACACCTAAACCTGTTGTTTCTAAAACAAAGTATGCTTGCTGGAAACTCTGGCAACTGCTGACTGCAGCTGCCAGGATTATCTCCATGGCAGACGCCTGGACACCTTAAAAGCTCCTTCTCGGGGTTCTGGGCTGCCTAATGCAGAACTGAGATTTGTTGTCTGGCTTCCAGAATCCGTGAGCTGCATAACTCATGTTTTCTCATACCTGAGATCTTCCAGTGCTAGAATACCTGGCTGAAAGTGTTGGAAACTGTGCGCCGTTGCAACCTCTTAGATGAGCGGGCGAAACAACAGTCAAGGTCTGAGAGAAATGCCAGCCTGTGTTTCCTTGGGAGCATACTGAAAACAGGATGTTTTCACTTAGCATTTCTGGTTTGATAATCAGGCATTTCCAACAAAAACGTATTTTGCTAGAAAACTCCTAACCAGTTCTATTGTGAGAAGTCTTTTAGCGAGATAAAAAAAAAAAATCGCAAGCTAAAAGCCCTGAAAACAACCTACAAAACTTGACATTTATAATGAGCTAGTATCTGAAAAATTATTGAAATTGAAGCTTTCATTGCAACTTCTACAATACGAATGCCACTTCTTTTACGCTCTTTTTTGATGGCTCCAAAACAGCGAGTATCCATGTTTCGCTATTCATGCTTCGCAACTAATGAATCTATTGCAAGATAATACTGTGAAAGGAAGAGACATCCTTTTAACAATGCTGTATTTTCAGAAAGCTGCCATATCTGTGCTGTGTTGTTAAAAATCCACTGTCAGACTGTGCAACATCTTGGTGGGAGTAATTTCATTTTCCAGCTTCTACTCTTTTTTGTCATTTTACTTCATAGCTTTTTTATTGTACGGCATGTTGCGCCCCCAGACAAAGGGTGAGCAGATGTGGCCCTTCCTGTCACAGGAATATACATTCAAGTGTGACCAAAGACACACCTAACTCCTTTCCACCTCAAGGTACCTCTTCACATATAGACGCCTAATATTTTCTAATTTATTATAATTTGGAGGGGGAAATTCAAATAACTAACTAACGAAATAAATAAATTTTTAAAAATGTGAAAAAGAAGCTTTTAAAATGCCACTTAGATGAAAGGCATGCAGACAGTACCGCTTCATGGGAACAGAGCTGTTGAGAGGGAGTCCCACTGTAAGAAATTTAGTACTCTAGAAAAGAAAGGGAAACATGGACGTAGGGTTCTGTACATTACCAATGGCACAAAGAATT
This sequence comes from Fulmarus glacialis, assembly GCF_000690835.1. Classification (NCBI taxonomy): domain Eukaryota; kingdom Metazoa; phylum Chordata; class Aves; order Procellariiformes; family Procellariidae; genus Fulmarus; species Fulmarus glacialis. The sequence continues at coordinate 31,991 of NW_009194218.1, forward strand.
AACTAGTAATATGATTCATCCTCATTATTTTCAAAGGCTTAGAAGCCTTCTCCAGGATAAAGGCCCTGTGAGATTAAATTCCATTCAAGCAGAGAGTTTATGGGTCAAGCAGCTTGCATATCCAATTTCATCAGGAAAATATCTTAAAGTGTATGACTGAGGAAGTAACAATGTAAAAAATAGCTGTTCAGCCTGCACTGCCTGCTCTACTGGAAATAATGATGCACCACTGACATCACCACTGTCAAAGTCTAAAATACGTAGGTGTCAGTCCCCTAACAAGTGCAAGCAAAGGAAAGGATCTTACTGACTTCCGCTTATACTTGCAGATAAGTTTAAAAAAGAAGTGAGAACAACATTTGAAGTATTTTCTCAGCTTGGTCAGATGACTGGGAAAAGTCTCTCAGGTTTTTATGGATGGCTACTAAGTAAAAATCAAACTAATAAATAAACAATCCTCCCCCAAACCAAACCAATTCTACCTCCTGCTCCCAAACCACAGACATCATATCCATCCTTCACTAACAAAAAAGGAAACATATGGAGTCACAATAAGGCATGGTCTTTATCTCCACAGTCATGAAACTGTGAATATTTTTAAAAGATTATTCCTTGAGTGGCAGACTTTCCTAATTTAGGAAAATGAACTGAAGTCCACTGAAGCCAGTAGAAAAGCTTCAGTGATTTGGATCAGGATGGTAAAGTACATGCTTTTAACTGGAGGCTTCTAATTCTTCTTTGTTTCCAGAAAGGACCAAATTTTCACCTCAGTTAAGTCTATGTAAATCCCCAATTCATGGGCATTGCTTAGGATCTGTGATGACAAAAATGAAATTGGAACCTACCGCCCCCAATTTGTACCTCCTCTTCTCCATTATGTTAAAAACCACACTCTTTTATGGCTTGTTTTTTGATGTAATGGGAAGGCTGTCATCTGCTCCCTTCCACTGGAGGGAATTAGCATTGAAAAGTCATTTTTAGAAGCATCAGTAAGCATCAGCAAGCAAGGTTTCAGCTAGCATAATTTCAGATATCTAGTGCTGAAAGGTTTTGAGTATCATGTTTATCTGTGTAGCCAAGTCCTTTATCACAGATACTCTCCATGATTCTAAATCAAGATATATGACTTCCTTGATTCATTATGAAATATATGCATTTTCTTCATTTGGAAATTGTGACTATATCCAGAAATTCTGAATTTTTATAGCTGCATCTTGGATAAAATAATGAATGAATTTGCCAAGGCAGAACATAATTGATTGTGTTTGGCTTGCTAGGTAATGATATAATATAGTGTGACTCAACCTGCTGGTGCAGAACACAATCAGTATACATGCTCTAGCTGGTGGAAAACATAAAATAAACTGCTTAGATTATTTAGTGAGAACCCAATTCGCTTAGAATGACTAAAGCACAACATACGGCTTGCAAATAAAAAGTACGAACTTTAAAAATTCACATAAAAATAAAGCTAAGGCTGAGACTAAAATATAAAAAAGAACACCTCCTATGCTAAAAAATAACTGAAGTTATACAAAAGTTCCAACCCCATACACCTGGAGAGCTGGCCCTGAATTTCCCAGCACCACTGGTGTCAGTATGTCCTTGACAAAGAACGGCTATCGCAGACTCTGACAGGGCAAGGACAGTCCTGTTACTCAGAATATTAAATTTCCTCCACACTATGCCTAGACATCCCTCTACACAGCATATATCACATTTGTATCGCATCCTCCTGTTTGGTTCCCAAGCTGTTTACCACCATGTAAAACTGTTACCAACCTGTTAAGTTTTAGGACTCTGATGGCCTTTGTTTTTCAAAGCAGGAGATAATTTAATTGTGCTTAAGAAGAAGGTGAAGTGAGAACAGATAGCTAGGAAAGTTTTGAATGTCATTGTATAAAATATATAAATATGGTGAGAATTTAAAAAAAGGATTGAAAATATGGAGTTGTATACTTAAATGCTATGGCAGTGCAGCCATAATTCAGCCACAAAAGAGGCCAGATACCTTTCCCCATCCACTGGAATATTTGGAATCAATTATTGATTACAGAAGAACTAAAAAGAGAGCTTTTATCTGGGGGTTGCAGATAATTTTAAGAATGATGCACTACAATCTAGTCATTTATCTCAGATTGAAAGTCATTACATTTCAATACAATATCACCTTGAACAATAACAATAACAATAAGATCTTGAATTATGAGTATATGACCACAGTTGTGTCAAGCTAACATGCTGTATCTAGCTTCCATGGGCTTGGGAACTGTTCAATGCACTACCAAGATATCTGCATATGGGGTAAGAACATAAATGCAGCTGTTTATAAACTCACCGTCCCACACGTCATGATGTTGCAAGTCTGTATTATAAAAAAATGAAATGCTACCGAATCAAAACACTTCAAATGCAATCCTCCCCTCAGTTTGGTTTCAGAGGCTCTAAAGCCCAGTTAACTAATTTCCTGCATTTTCCATGGATTTTCATAGATTTACTGCTATAGGTGCAATAAACCTGTCTGGTCATAAAAATAGCAGCTCAGGGAAAAAATCATAACTGTTTCTTGAAAGCCTCATAAAATTATATTCTGCAAGGGGCACTAAACCTCTCAGCTGATCCTAATTCAGCATAAAACCATTTGCTTCCCAGTGAAGTGGGGCTTCGCCCATTGGTCAGTGCAGCAATAAGCAGAAGGAGATGTGTATCTGAAGGAGACATGCAGCTGGGCTGGGAACGAAACGGCTTTTTAAAAGCTAGAAAACAAGCAAGAGTACACAGTCTTAGGAGGGGAATTAATTTAGATCCTTTAATGTTAACATATTAGACTTCATTATTGAGTGCAAGTTGCACATTTCACAGTTCTACTTCCTCATATAAAACGACACCTGATAGTAAACCAGAAAGAAAAGGAGGAGGTGATCTGACTAAGGATAAAAACACGGTAACTAAAGAAGTAACCAGATAATTAAGTGGGCTTTTAAATCTAGTTGTCCTGTAATATAGCCTCTCTTTTCAAATTTCCTCTGCAATGTAAGTTTGAAGGGCATGAAAGGAGATACTGACAGCTTGGGAAGTTGATACTACATTTCAGGTAAAGGCCCTTCCACGAAGTCCTGACAAAGGTTTTCTCCTTACGAGCACTTCAGCTGGGAAGAACAAAGGAGAGACACACACGAGTTACATGGATTGCAGGATAAATGCAAACCACAAAAGAAAAGCAGTGATGAAAAAAGTAAATACAGTCTTACTATTTAGGGGGTAACATGTTTCCTGAAGAAATGGAGAGACAAGAGCATTGCACCAGGTGCTGGAGGGATCTTTCCTGCTTCTCGAGTTGAAGGGTCTATCTCAGGAAGGATGAAATCCAACCAGATGAGGTGCAGAGAAGGACAGAGAGGTGCTCAGGGGAACAGGTAAGAGTGTGGCTTACTCTGACTAGTGAACCTAGGAGCTGAAAGAGGATACGATTGCCCTCTATTGATGTACCAATGGAGTAAAATGCCAAGGAAACAGGGGCACTCTTCATGCTAAGGGATACTCTTGGCAGAACAAGTGGATCAAAACCAGCCACAAGTAAATTTATGCTGGAAATAAGAAGGTTTCTAACTGTTGGAGCAGTGATGTTCTGAAACAGTATCCCAAAGAGAGCAGTGGAGGTAAAAAGCCTAAATAGGCTGAAGTAAGAGTTTGATAAGAGTTTGTGAAGAAGATTGCATGATATGGTTAACTGCAGGAGAACGAGATTTTCAAACAGTTTTCTAATCAAACAAGTAAGGAGCAGAGGGGACCACCAGCTACTTTAGAGGTGGAACTCAACCGGTTTATCAGGACAGATGATGAGACCTTGCTTTCAACCAGAAAACCTTCCAGTTCTGAGCCTTCTCCTGCTGAGCGCTTTTGCAGTATGGGTCTTAAAAGGGGGCCAAGGTGCCACTGTGCTTGAGAGCTGACGTGCACATACAGCAGAAAGACAGGGGGTTGAAACGAGGTTGAAAATTCTGCCTTCCTGGCTGTGCCAATGTACCCAACAATTAGACACGGGGAAAACCGGAAACCTTTTATGCACCTTCGGCTTTTCAAGTGCCTGAAGTTTAAGGTTTGCATTTGCAAAATTGCCTTTTTTGTCAGGTTTGAGCAATGCTGAGCAGAAAGCTGTCCAACCCCTGCTGCCTTTTGAGTCTCTCCCTCTAACAGAGTTTGATTTTGCTAAAACAACACCACCACTGTTTTCAGAATTAAATTTGTCTGTCTTTTATTGTGTAACATAGACATCTTTCTTAGAAACAGTGGACTAACATCACTAAATATATTTTGCTATGGGTATCAAATAATATTATTAACAGGGGACAACAATTTTCAGCTAATACCTAATGTCAAACACTTTGGATTTGAAGTGTGGGGCAGAAAGAACTAGAAACCAAATCACCATGAGACAGACCTGCGAAGCAGCAGACAACCTTTACACTGTGTTCTCAGTAAAATTTTTGTTTCATGCTTGCTTTTCTTCTGTCTGCAAAATTCTTAAAGCCATAAAAACAACATGAAAGGCAATAGCGAAAACCAATTTTATGTTGGACTCTGAAGCTTTGAACTTTCACTGTCTTGTTCAGATTCATTCAGGTACCATTAGTATCACAAAATCTGCTTTGGGTTGGTTAGCTACTCAATATTTTAAGGCTTTCATTTGCCTAACACTTCTCTGGGCCACCATTTTAGTTATCAAGTAATCTCCCTCTTATGAATAAATGATGGTACAAAGCAATTGCCTATGACATCCTGATGCCACTTTCATTGACGGACACCGGGGAGGATACTTGTGAATAATGAAGTGCCATTCCTTGCAATTGGAGACCAAATGTGTGCCTGTACCACACAGTGCTGTAAATATTAGAGGACCTGAGAGATAGAAGTTTGATTTCAACACAAATCTGCTGCATATTTTGGCATTTACATTAACAGGCAAGCCATTGGTTTGGCTGACAAGAAAAGTGTAATTCATGGACAATTAAGAGTAATAAATTCAGCATGAATGAAACAATCTTGTTACCGGGCAAAAAATGTCTATGGGATTTTTGGAAGAGTCCTTCTCTTCATGCTGCCACCCTGGGTCTGGTCACAGCAGTTGAAAGTTACCTCTGATAAGTAAAATGAAATTAGTGATATAATTGCTGATGAACAGGTACTCAAATCTTAAAACTTGTAACAACAAGACCAAATGAGCGCTCTTAAACAACTGGAAATCATAAAATAAAACTAGTTTTGGTGTGGGAAGCCTGAAGTACAAAAAAAATCTGCACTTTTACTGTGTAGATCTAGCAAAGCTTGAAGGCTTCTTTTGTTTCATTGTTCTGCACTGGTATTTCTTCAGGCTTACAGCTATTACCCAAATACATCTCTGATTTCCACATACCTTGTAGTGGAAGAGGAATAATCCACAGAAAAGGCTGTACAGGTCAGCCGTGAGTAGGGAGAGGTTGACGGCAGTAGCACTGGTTTTCTTTATGACCACAGGCATAAAGCTGTAGAGGCCAAACATACAGGCACTAAAGCCGACGTACAACAAGCCTGCAGAAGAGAAACAAGAAGCAAAGTGACCTTCCATAGCCTGCAGAAATGACTCCTGTTGGGAGGAAGAAGGCTGTGTTTTTAGAAAAGGATGAAGAATGCTTTTCAAAAAACCACGGATTCAAATTATTAAGATGCACATATATATAGATAGATTAAGAGCATCATTCTAAATATATACTAAAACCAGTGAAAACCATACCTACACAGTAGGGGGCACAAGGTCTGCTCTCTGTGGTCCCCATAATAGCAGTGCTGTTTTAAACTGGTGTCTTATACTACTAGTGAATACCTCATGTCCAACACAAATTTGGATGAAATGATGCATTTGGACACATCGAACCTAGTCTCTTAAGGAGCTGAATGTCCCCAACACCAACTGAGTTCAGCTGAGTTGGATGGAGCACACAGTATTTTCTGAATGAATGCAGAAGTATTTGCAGAGGACTTAATGAGCCAATGGATGAACGCATGAGGACAGCACTCAAGTCACAGAGGTCCTAGTCCTATTTTGCCACCAAACTTGATAAGTCAATTCATAGTTTTGTGCTTCTGTTCCTCTACCACTTTTTGTCTACCTTCTTTAATAAAGCTTTCCAGAGCTGAGACTATTTCTTGCTACATGTTTACAGAGTGCTTCACACAAATTAGATTGTTAGACACTAATATAATAAAAATACATTACAGTAAAATTCTAATTTCATTTAAAAACATAAATAACTTACTGGGAAAGAATTCATTGCTTCAGTTATTACTTGATAAATCCCAAGGCAAATTAATCAATATGAAGTTAAAAAACAGCAAACACTTCACTCATCTGCTCTTATGCAAATGATATTTCTTAGGCTGCCTTATGCTGCAGAATTCCCAGCTGATATGTGCACAAGCCTAAATTTAAACTCATGCCAGCTCTTCAGAGCATGTTGTTACTGACTAAAAGTTGCAGAAAATCTGATTGCCAAAGTCCTGAAAGGAATTATAAGGGGGGAAAAAAGCCCGTATGATTTGTATCTGCTTGTGGATCCACTTAGTTAAAAACTCTTTAGAGAAGCTATCTAAAGGACAAAATCAGCTGTGATAGTTTGAGTCCCTTAGAAATATCTGAACTGAAGTTGTACATTCATCTGAAAAAAAATACAGCAGTCACAAAATGTCAGTGTCTGTGTATCAATTGTTATGGCATGATAACAAATTTGAATTTATATTCAGAATATGGACAATCATGGTAAGAACTGCTTTTAATAACAGGTAGCAAATTTTTAAGGTGTGCATTGTATATGGGTAACAACGGAATCAGTCTTAGGCAGTGCTTGAAAGAGTTGCTTTATGCAAACTCTGCAACTCTTCTGTAGTAGGCGAAAGATTGCATCAAATGGAGCGTAGCTTTGATCAATGAGAAATTGTTTGCATACATGAGCATTAAGTCAGCTTTTCTTCCAGGCTAAAAATCAAGAACAGATCAGGTGCAAAAGCCATTCCGGACCTGAAGTCAGCGTTCTCAAAGTACGGTCTGCAAACCACCAGCTGGTCCACCGAGCCCCTGCTAGTCAGTCTGGATTTAACACACATATTTAGGTGCTTTGCTGGGTTATGCTCTCAACTAACTGTATAATTTTATGGTACTGCCTTGGTGTTCATATTCTTTGGCAGCCAACTACATGCACTTCACAGGCTGCTTTTCCAAGGGGCATTTCAGTTCCAGTGAAAAATAGCTGTCCTATCAGAGGTGAATGTAAAGTGGCATTTCATTTACATCTTAAAAATACATGTGATACCCACCAGCTGGATGGCATTTAGTGGTGACAATAAGCAAACTGGAAATAACATCATATGATTTTCAGATATTGCTTCTTAGAGGACCAGTTTTCAGACTGAAAATATGTTTTAAGACAAAGATTTGGAGCCTCAGCTTCCTTGGGTGCTTCCCTGCAGTGCTAATGGCAGCCTTGGGAATCGCCACTAGTGCTGCAGTTCCAGGTGCTGGGACCTGTGTCCGACCAGGCACCAAGTCACCAGCACCGATTGCCTGTAGCAGGCACTGGAAGGAAGCAACCTGGTATGTTAGGAGGTGCTTTTGTAATGATCTGCTGATCAGCTGGTCTGTGTTAAACCCTGAGAAGCTCATCATTCATAATGGTCTGCTTTCAGATGTGCTGGCATTGTCCTGAACTGAAGGCTTAATCTGCATGAAGGCAGCTGTGGGTGGGATTCTTTACACCTGACTCTGGACACATACCGAGGGTTGGTGGTCAATGAAGAGATTGGGAAATTTTAGGATGCAGATTGTCCAACCTCTTTTAGACACCAGCTTTATCATGGTATGATTTCTGTCATGCCTGTTTATTCTTGCTGATGATAAAGGGAGTCTATTTAACTAAATCAGATGTCCACATCCAGATATCTAAAGTTGGTGGAAGGAATTCCATCTTGTCTGCAGTGCTCACCCTGATGGGTAAGGTCACCAGTTTTGCCTGTTTGGGTGTGAATAAGTGTCTGAACTGGGCACTTAGGATCATAGGATCATGGGGTGATTGAGGCTGGAAGGGAGCTCAGAAGTCTCTAGTTCAAACCCTGCTCAAACCAGGCTCAGCTGTGAGATCAGACCAAGTTGCTCAGGACTTTGTCCAGCCTGGTCTTGAGACGTCTGAGGATGGAGACCACACAACCTCTTTAGTCAACCTGCTCCACTGCCTGCCTGTCCTCAGTGTGAAGAAGAATCTTCCTTTTATCCAGCCTGAATCTCTCATTTCAGCTTCTGCCTGTTGTCCCTCATCCTTCTGCCATGCACCGCTGTGAAGACCTTGGCTCTGTCCTTTTGATAACCTCCTTGTAGGTAACTCCTTGAAGCCTTCTCTTTTGCAGGCTGAATAAGCCCCAATCCCTCAGTATCTCCTCACTTGTCTTAAGACTGGGCATCTTCACACAGATGGACAGGATCTGCCCCCAGGGACTGCTCTAAAGTAGCCCAAGTACCACCAAGACTAACATGCCTTGGGAACTTCTGTTTTAGCTCCTGAGCATGCTGGTTGAATGTTGCATACTTTATCCTTCGTGGTTTTACTCCAAAAGCTATGGTTTCATTGGGATGAAATGGAATCAGTTACGATTTTTCACGCTGTTTTCTTGGAATAAAGACCATTCAGAAATATTCAAACCCCCTGTAACACAGAACACTTCCTTGGAGATTCAAACTGGCTTTTCTCTTAAATAAAACTGATGTTAATTTATTTGTTATTATTTCGTGTATCACTCTCCAAAACGTGTCATGGTCTCATATGAAACCACTCAGTCAGGACAGTATAATCATTCTCCTTTCAGTCAGGTTGTCAGCAAGTATTAACACTTAAACCTTCAAGGATTCAAACAGAGCTACGCTGATTTACACTAAGTGTGAAGATGATGCTATGTATCAGAGGGATTTCCAAAATTAAAACCAGGAGGGCCACAGCCTGTTTTAAACATGATAGACATAACAGATTGGCTTTAGATCTTTATATTCCAAATTCATTTGCATTTTACATCAGTTGAAAGGTAGCTCATCCATTCTTAATAGCACAATTATGGCAGATGGCAACAGGCCACCTTGAGTTATTTATTAGGTTGCCTGCTGTGACTTTATCACTACCATTCAGAAGGCTGATGATTTAACTCTGCTGGACTGCAGGTTTGAGTCTGTCGCAGTGGATAACTATTCAGGACAAGGCTGTGAACACTCTGACATAGATTTGTCAGTCACTACTTGACAACCTTGTATCACTGCCAATGCAATAGAAAGCACACCGAGTGCAGTGGAAGCCAGGGAAGAACACAAAACTACACATAATTGTCACCATTTAATCCATGTTCAACTGCACCGCATTTCCAATTATTGCTTTAACAAAACAAGTACATATCTACGATGCTCTTGCTAAGATGATCTCCTCCTTATGAAGCGTAAGCACTTTTCAGAATTAGTGGCTAACTTTCAATGACATTTTAATGGCATCACAGACCAAGTAAGACTTTATTTTAATAGCACATTTCACTGATACTGAGTTACAACAGGACTCCCATGGAAGTATATATGACATTTACACGGATAGTAGATTAATTCACTATGACCATTGCTAGTTCCATCAGTACCAGATTAATTATGTCCCTGAGCTCCTTATCATGAAGTATAAACAAAAACTGATGCAATTATGCTAATTATCTCAGATTAAAGAAGGCCAATACACTTATAGTACGCAGTCGAGTGTGTTTCTCCATGGATACTTCAAATTGATTTGTCATTTAGTTTTACAGCTCAACCATCAAATCTCCAAGATTTCTAGGTACAGTATTTTGTGAAATATGCACTGTTTTTATTAAAGTTTATGATGATGAGAAGAAATTGTGAACTAAGTTTAAAGAAAACAACAGTGTCTTCCATAACTTGTATCCCCTGTCCTCAGGGACTCCCCACATTATCAGTTGCCTTTGCACACTTCTGAGCTGTCATTTTGATGTTCATTCTGAAACTAGGTAACAAGCTATTGTCAATGGATTGCCAAAGCTTGAATCCCCTGCTAAGTATATCAGCTCTATACTATTAGTATTCTTTTGTTTCTTCTATTGTCATAAATAGTAAAAGAGTGATTATAGGGACTCTCCTAAATGTTGATTTGCTTTTAAAGCAAATAATTTGTTGGGCTAATTAGAAGGGAGTCTTAGATCATAAACTCAGCTTCCAAACTGAAATGGGAACAGGCAACCCACTGCATAGCAAAACATCGTAAGAGCTTCATTGTGCACGATGCTACCTCAGCTTGTCTAAAAGACACATCTGCTATATTCCACCAAGATTACTTGGAAAGCAATTAACCATTTGCATACAGAAATGCTCCCCTTGGAAATGAGTTTATGGGGCTATAATATGCACTGCAAGTACTTTTATAGTTTTTTGTTAGGTTCCATTTTCTTCCTTTGGAATTCATTGAAAAGGTTTGGCTCTTAATGACTACCTCATTTATTTGTCCCAGTGTTGCATTGAATCTTAGAACTGGAACTCCATTATTGTTTTACTTCACGGCTGTCTGAATAATTATCTTGTGGCATTCATATGCTTAACCTAATGGCGCAAGGAAGGCATAATACGGCAATGCGAGGATAGATCATTTAAGGAAGGTTATGAGGCATGTGGTTCAACCTTTGGCAGTAACTGGTGGAAAAGTCACAAACATTGGCTCCTGTGAAACTTTGTGCCTGCCTCCCCAAACATTGGTTGTCTCCACGCCTCCTTCAGCAACTATCTTCAGTGAGGTAAAGTGCTTTCTTACCTATTTGCCAATCCCAGGGAACTTTCAACAGCTCTTTGTGTTCCATGATTGCACTGTAAGAGAAGAGAAGGCAAAATTTGATGGAAGAGAACAGAAGTTAAATTACTTCCACTCATTCAATTCAAATGCTGGACAAAACAACGTAAATAACCTTATAACAAAAAATCTCTGTAGGAACCAAATGCAATCAGACTTTGCTAATCCACTCTGGCGCTATCCCTGTGCCCATGTATTTGAAAGATCTTCAGGGCAGTAATGAGACGTGTTAGCATACAATTTGTACTGGTTTATTTCCAGCTCTCTATATACCTGCCCAAAGTGCCCATCCCCCTATATGTTCAATCCTTTTCTACTCTTCTGACTTAGTATTCTGAAAGCTTTTGAACTTTAATGATTAATAATGTATCTGTCTGAGTTATTCACCCTTCAAAGTGGCTCTGCAGTGTCAAATAAGTAGATATCACAGGCTGGCTTTGGGGACAATACTGTGATTTGTTACACACTAAGAGAGATCAAATAGTCACAGCAGCGAAAGTCAGGAAACAAAGCAAAGGATGGGCCAAGCTGCAAAAGTCCACTTTCAACATCTTTTAAGTCTTGCATTGTACATTAACATCAAAATCCCAGATCCAGAAAATTCTTAGGTGGCAACAAGTCAGCTATTCCCAATCCGGGCAAATAGAGCCTTGGAGATTAGGTATCTCACAAGCTAGGTCTTCATTCAGCTAACCGCTTTCTCTGATCTGTGATTTGCAGATAACTCGTGCTGCGCAGAACTCTGCATGCTAGTCTGGACACTATTTTAAACAAGTATAAAACATGGAATGATACAGATTGAAAAATAAAGTACCTAGTACAAAAGGTAGTATATGGAAGACCAAGTCTAATAGTACAACTGCAGAAAATCAGTGCCTTCCAGATTAATCTGGTCTAGAGAGCTGCATCCTGGAAATTCTAATTTGCTTGCTGCTGATGTGTGGTAAATCTAATACTGTGTACAGAATAATAAGATTATTTTGTCTGCAAAATAACTAAATTACAAGTGTCTTTGCATGCATAAAACATATGTTTCTTTTATCAGCAATTCCTGAAGAATATCATGAAAACAAACTGCAATATCTCTTGTTCTGGAAAACAAATTTTGATGTAACTTAAATGTAGGAACATTGCTTTCATACTATTGCCTAGCCAATACAAAAGAAGTATAAAACAATATGCTATGGTCTGTGATTCATTATGATCTGTGAAACAAAGAGGGGTAAGAGCAACTTTGCCAGAAGTTGCCATTTAGTGATGCCAGATTCACTGAAGAATTGGAACCACAATGATCTTTGAAAGGTTGTGGTGGTTGGAGGAGATCCCTGATGACTGAAAAGAGACAAATGCAACATCCAGTTTCAAAAAGAGAAAACACTATAGCCTGGCCAGCCTTATGCTAATCTTTGGGAAGATTATGGAGCAAATCTTCCCAGAAGCCATTTGCAGGAAATGAAGACGAGATGACTGGGAACAGCCAGCACAGACTTCTCGAGAGCAAACCATACCTGATCAAACTGAGTGCCTTCTGTGATGAGATGATTGGCTCAGTAAATAAAGGAGAGAGGGAATGGATGAGAGGATAAGGTGTCACCTACTTTGACTTTAGCTAAGTTTCCAACATGATTTCTCTAAAGATCGTTAGAGATTGAAGAGGTATGGACTGGATGGGTGGACTACCCACAATGCAGTCTGAAGAAAAGGGCCAAGAGAAACCTCGTGAAGTTCAAGAAAAGCAAATATGAACTCCTGCACCTGGGGTGGAATAACCCTATGCAATAGTATAGGCTGGGAGACTGGATAGAAAGCTGCTTTTTAGAAATAAACCTTGGAGTCCTAGTGGACATCAACCTGAACAGGAGTCAGCAATGTGTCCTTGGAGCAGAGAAGGCCAACAGCATCCTGGGCTGTGTTAATAAGAGTCTGACCAGCAAGTTGAAGGATGTGATTTGTAAGACGGCAGCTGGAGTACTGTGTCCAATTTTGGGCTGCCCAGAATAAGACAGACATTGACAAACTGGAAGGAGTACAGTGGAGTCACAATGGTCAGGCAGCTGGAGCACATGATGTAAGAGGAGATGCTGAAACAGCAGGGTTTGTTCAGTCTGAAAAAGAGAAAGCTAACCAGGGGTGAAGGAGGACGGGACAATAAATTTGCTGTCTTAACTACCTAATGGGTAAGTTACAGAAAAGATAGAGTCAGACTTCTCTTGGAGGTGTCTTTCCTACATTCAGCACAGTCCTACACACTTTTCGATATTTTCCCTTCTTCAGAATTGTACTGCTCCCTGTAGATCCTATGAACATGAGACTTACACCTCCAGTGTTATTAGCACACATGTTCCCCATCCTCAATCACTTTGTGGATGCCAAACAAACTTGGACCAGCACTGTGTCTAGCATGCTGGGAAATTGCCTTATTTTTAAGACATTCCTTTCCCAGTTTACTTCAGTTTATAGGACCTAAAAGTTCTATATTGCACCAAAGTGGCCAGTAGTGTTTCAGAGAAAGAGTCTGCAACTGTAACACAGGGAGCTGGCTTCTCTTTGAAACAATTCGTATATTTAGTTAGATTAAACCTCTGTGAACTCATAACTATGCGATGTTTGCTCTTCATTACAGGTAAAGATAAGAAAATGCTGAATTGCTTCATGGAACCAAGTAGCAGAAACATTATTGGCCTCTCCTGATATGTAAGCTTTTGCCACCTTGTTAAAAACTACATATATGAGCTAAGCGTGGTCGGGTCTCCACAAAGTGCCACAAAAGCACTAGCAGCAAAAAGCTGCGGAGGCCGGTGGAGAAAAACCTGCTGGCAAGAACTTTTGGGCCAAAGGTTGACTAGAAAAACCTTAGGGCTTTCAGCAAAGAAATGGTTTCTTATTGCTTCCTTCCAGTTGTGTTCTCTGTATACATATGCCTCGTTCCAGCACTAGCTTCTTCTCCCCAGCAAAATAACTCACAGACCCCGAATCGTGACTAACTGCTTAGGTCAAGAGGGGGTAATGGCACTATAAATTCAGGAATATGAGACATATACATGACAGTTTACACATACAGAGCAAGACAAGGGTACTGCTTTGATGCCCTCAGTTAGTACCTACCTACCTACCGTGAACACTGTAGGTAACAAAAATGCTTTAGCCAAAGATACTAGGCACATTTATGTGCTCTTGAATTCTGTATTTTTAAAAAAGGAACTGCTTGTGTGGCAGCCAGTTAATATATATAATTTTAAGTCATGCGTTCAGATCCCACATAAATATAATAAGCTTTTTGGCTAAAGAAATAGAACTAATTAAGTGGGAATTGATGGGTCATTGTTTTGAGCAGTCTCTGTTCTTAGAAGCTGAGTAGCGTAGATGTGCAGGGAAGCAACCTGGTTTGGACTAATAATCAAATATTCCGTGTGACAAGCACCGGTGACGGATCTGCATAAAATGTAGCAATCTTCCATGGTGACTTCTATTACATTTTCACCAGTGTAATAGTATCATCACAGTATTACAACACTGGAAGCTACCTTCCAACTCTTAGGCTTGGAGGTGGGGTGCTCATTAGGTATATCATGTGGATATAGACAGGACTCAGTAGTTCCTGAAATCCGTGTGACAATCTCCTGAGTACTAAATATTTTGAAGTGAAAATGCCAGTTTCTTAAAGGCTTTTTCATTATTTTCACCATATCACAATGTAGTTACACAGAATGAGCCAATCAGTAAAATACCTTCTGACTGGACATATTTTCTACCTGTTTAGAAATCTAAGTGACTTCTTAAAAGTACGAAACAGAACCAGAGAGAGTTGTAGACTTTGTAATTCACAGATCAGATCAACATATGAAGTATCCACTTGTCTTCAAGCAACTATGTGGTAAGTCGTCTTCTACTCCTCCCTCCCCACATGACTATTCAAGGACACCGGTCATAGAATCATAGAATGGTTTGGGTTGGAAGGGACCTTAAAGATCATCTAGTTCCAACCCCTCTGCCATGGGTAGGGACACATTCCACTAGATCAGGTTGCTCAAAGCCCCATCCAACCTGGCCTTGAATACTTCCAGGGAGGAGGCATCCACAACTTCTTTGAGCAACCTGTTCCAGTGTCTCACCATCCTCACAGTAAAGAATTTCTTCCTAATATCTAATCTAAATCTACCCTCTTTCAGTTTAAAACCATTACCCCTCATCCTATCACTGATAAAGAGTCCCTCCCCATCTTTCCTGTAGGCCCCTTGTACTTTGGTACAAATTTGTGTTATTCAAATCCACCGATCTGAAATATGAAAACCAATGCAAATTCCAGAATTAGAGGACACCTACAGGAAATGGCTACCTTTGAAGAGAGGCTACCGCAACGGAGGCCACAGCTGCACTTATTTAAATGACCTTGGAGCTCAAACCTGCTCACTTACAGCTGAATTCCACTGAAGAAGGAGCCAAAGAGTCCGATCATGCCCAGGAATTCCACTCGACTCAGATTTCGGACGATGTACTCCTCACAAACATTCGAGATGCCGTATAGCGTTGCTCCGCCCAGTACTAAGAGATCCCCTATCAGTTTATTTTCACCTAGGAGTAAACAGGGGAAAAGTCAGAATGTCTCAAAACAACCACCTTTTGTCTAGAACCATTGCAAGTTCTTCCCTATAGATTTCAATCCTCAGTCACTAAGCAGGCCATATCTGGCTTAATAAACTGAACGCAAATGTTCTGTCATTTTAACAGTTTTCATTCAATACCACAGCAAAATCTAGCAGAGGTGAAAGGAGAGCATTACCCTTGCTGCGGATAAGAGAATCTGAAAGAATCTGAAAAATTTGTAAAAAAATATGGAAACCAAGTGGAACTCTACAGTGACTAATCCTTTTTATTTTATTATTACTACTTTTTTTGCAGATAGAATGTGACTCAGCTATATAGAGCAGTTTGCACCTCATCTTGAAATTTAACCAGTCTAAAACATGTCCAGTATTTAGATGTGAAACCAACTGAAAAATTCTGTGTACCTGTGAAATGAGTGAAGAAATCATTACAACCCCAATATTGACCTCATTCTCACATGAAGCTGTTTGACAAGAAAGAGAGGAGGAAGGATGGAGTGTAGACAGGGTGATGATAATGACAGATTTTAAAAGAGGTTCAATTAACATAGCAGTACCTAATGCATGCAATGAAACACCAAGACCTATTTTCAGTACCTCCAGGTATATGTAATTACTAAAACATTGTCTTATCAAAGACTGTTTGAAATGTTTTTAATTCTTGGAGGCTTTTATTGTTGGGGGACGGGGAGGGCTGCAGGGAGATTTGATCACGATCAAGTTCCAGCTTGAAAACTGAGGCCCTGGCTTTGCAAACTGATGCACGCGATTCCTTCTGCACATGTGGCTTGTTAAATGACTTCTACAAGAGTTACAGCTTCACAAAGCTGTCAGACATTGCTGCAGAACCATATTCCGAATGGCTGGATATAATGGAATTTTCTTTGAAAAGGTTCAGTAGAAATGCTGAAGTACCAGACTAATTTTTTTTGAAAGAAACCTTGTTTTCTTTTAAAATACCTCTTGATTTATTTTTTGAGCTCCTGCCTTTTTAAGTTTTATTATTGTTGATTTGTAAAATACACACTGCAGTAAATAAAAATGGAAGCCAAACATTCTGATTGGTTCAAAATGATCTTTTCAACATTTTTCTTTATGGAATTCTTTCAAGCCTTTAGTTTTCATTCCAAACTACAGTTCTGAAACTTCCAGTGAGAAGAAATTTACAAAAATAAGAACGGTCATAAGAGGACAGACCAAGGGTTCATTTATCCAGTATCCTGTCTCCAATGCTGGCTATAAGCACCAGGAAAGTATAAGTTATTTAGAGACAAATAGGAACAGGGCAAATGTTTAAAATACTCCCAGTAATACTCTCTTAGTCTCCAACATTTTTCAGCTCAGAGGAGATGTGGCTTCTGTGTATTTAGCAACCATTACTAGATTTCTCTTGCACATACTCATCCAGTCTCTCACTGACTTTCTGTTTTGCATGTTCCTTGACTGACAGCATGTTTATATTTGACCGTTTATGTTTTTAAGATTTGGTACTTATCTTCCTTTTAGCCTTCTTTTGCAATCAGCCATGGAAGACGCCCTTAATTTAAAATAAGCATCAGCACTTTACAAAGCCTCTTCATACCCCTGATGCATTTGATGTTCCACAGTGGCTCCAATCATCCCTCACTGAGCTCACTCATTTGGTATTTATTACAGCTACTCACTGACACTTCGGGGAAGTACTGCTGAAAAAGCTTTTGACCTTAGAGCTTGGCTGTGCTGAACGGCTGAGACAAAAATATCATCCTTTTGCATCTGCAAAACAAGGACGGCTCAGAGGCTGAGTGTTTTCATAGAGATGGGGTGGCCCCAGGCACCACCCCACGATGGCTCTCCCCAAAGCGCACTCATGCTCGGAGTGTGAGCCTCAACCTTCAGGGCTTTCCCAGAAGAGGAAGCCAAGATCTGGTCAGAGCACGGGTCTGCCTAGCCCAGGACCCTCCTCTGGCACTGGGCAGCACAGGGTGGAGGAAAGCATGAAGAAATAGGGAGCACACAGGGGTTTTTATCAGCCAGTTCTCAGCAGATTAGAGATTTTCTGAGATGGAAGTTGCATTAGACCATCAAGCTTAATAGATCCTGAGGGATTCTTCATTAATCTGTTTTGACCTTTGCAACACCCTGTGGCAGTAACTTACCCGGTTTAAGCACGCACTATTAAAAAGTACTTCAAGTTTTTAGCTTTTGAGGCTGATACCTCAAAATTATATTGGGCATCCCATAATTTTCTGATTGTGAGAAATATTTAAGAATCACTCTCTATTGACCCTGTCCATACCACTGAAGACTTCACGTACCTTTACCATATTCTGTCTCTTTCTTGCCTTTTCTGGGAGATGAAAAGTCCCAATCTGCCTACAATCTCTTCATCCTGAAGCCATTTTATGCCCTTGAAAAACCTTCTCACCTTTCTCCATTGCTTCTATAAGCTTACTTTCTGGTCGTTTCTTTTTGAGATGCAGTGACCAGAGTAATACATGGTATTAAAGAGGCTAGTGCATCAAAACTTTATACACTGGCATAAAAACGTTTTATACTATGTTTTTGATTTCTTTCCTAATAATTTCTAGCATCCTGGTTGTCAAATGTCTTTTCTTTGTTTCCTCAAGAGGCTGACTTTGGAACTTTCCCCCAAGACTCACATATCCTAATAGACAAATTTTCATGGATGTAAAATCCACATGCATCTACTGGTTTATTACTGAGGAAATATGTACCAACTGACTAGGGGTATTCTAATGACTTTTAGGTTAATACAGTTGTACTTGACCAATTTAATGGCGTGGGTCATTCTTCTGAAGAAACACAAGGCATAGCTTGGCAAAACGCGCTTTGCATTAATCATTGTTAGCATATTTAATGTTCTCTGGAAGCAGAAGTCATACAGTCCTGAGAGGAGGTAATGTTTTGGGGATCAGTTATAGCACTATAGTGTAACATAAATCATTTAAATATGAATTATGTTCTGACGTGATTGCTTTTCACACTCTCATTAGGCCACTTTGCCACATTTTTACCTCAATCCCCAGCACTAAGTGGTGTTTCTCTTTGCTTTTGGTTGTAATTACTGATGACCATAATATCTAAAAATCAGTCTCAATGTGTCCCATCTTAGTCTAAACATACTCTCATACACTTACTAACAGGATTGAAGTGACTGGTTTTCAGACACTGTGGTAAGCTAAAGCTGTGAAGTGCTTTGAAAAATCTGGATGAAACACAGACCTCTGTGTCTTAGACCCCTGTGTATTACAGGAGCACAAGTACCAAGGTACCTCAGGGGTATTAGTTCAGAAAAATGTTATTTTAAGGTACACTTGGCATGTAAGGTGATAGAGCACAAACTACCTGGTAGTAATTGCTTTTCCCATTCTAATACAGTAAATAGTATGGTCAACAGGGGCACACAGGTGTCAACAGATCTTGTGCCCTAAAATATAGGATAAACAGAGGAGTTTACTGAGGACTAATACAGCATCATTGCTTTTGGTGTATTCCTTTCTTTTGTTTGCCCAGTCCTAGGAAATATCCTATAAATGGTGTGGAACCCCTTAATGAAGAGTTTAAAGAATTTTTTTCTTCTGCTGCCAATCCTTCTTTTTATTTGTAGATTTTTAATGCATAGTTTTACCTCTTCAGATAAATTAAACCAACAGATCTATTTTACTCTGTTAAAGACATCATTAATAAAATTATTTTTTTAAAAAAATTTAAAAAAAAAAATGCTGCAGTCTTTCTGCATAGCAATAAGCATGAACAGTTTTTCATGTGTAGGTCCAAATTAAAAGGCAATAATGCATATTAACAGATGTTTCTGGACAAATTTACCTAACAGCTATACCTGTGCTTTAGTAATGAATATGGCAAATAATACCTAATTATTGCAGTTGGACGGCAAAGAGTCAGTGTTCTTCAGTCTGCTCCTTGTCCGCTGAGATCCATTGCCCCACACACTCCTGCTGATCCGCAACTCACCTGCCCTAGCATGTTACTCTCTAGATTACTGGGACAGAGGATGTTTCCTCTGGAACCCAGGGTTGAAATCCCAATACCTCTGAAATCAGCTCATGCAGCTTTGGCTGGCTGATTTCATAGTACAGAGTATATTCTTTCCTTTTTAGCTGGGGCAGGGCTATTTCTGGAGGAGACCAATGAACTAAAAGTCTCCTTTTAGGATAAAGGACAGGGATAAAAGCGGGCAGGGAGATATGGTGACTACTGTCACAAACTCCCTTGTTTTATTTAGTAGCATCCTGGCAAATGCAGTTCTTACAGCACTTGCATTTGTATTCAGAAAGCTGAGTCAAGAATTTTAAATCCCAGTGTATTATGCTCAGCTCACAATTCAGTGCTTTTAATTAAGAATGAAAAGTGTGCCTAACTGACAGTCTTTGAAAAGAATTTCCAGCCTTCCCACATCATTTGTGTTGGCACTAGAGAAATCAATGTGACAGAGGAAGTTGATCGATGAAATCTAACACTGTCTAGTCTGCATTAATAGCTACACACACACTATTCATATGATGCCACACATAAAAAAGAACATTTTACACACAAGGAGGTTCTTTTCAACAATAATGCAGGCAAATCCCAAACCTTTACTCTGAGACTGTGTGCATAACCCAATTGGTACAGTTAGTATATAGGTTCGATGTCTTTTAGCATCTACGCAGCGACCGCCTCTGCACAAAAAAGGAGCAAAGTTGAGGATAAGTAAGAGTACATAGTGGATGTGAGAGGTGCTTATGATTCAAAGATGCAGCCAATTTGGAAAGGAAGCAACTGAGGCTTGCAGTCAAACAACTAAGCCAAAACAGAAGGAAACTACAAGTATTTAGCTTGTCTCCCTGGCCTGCACAGAGGGTGATCTGGGTTGCAGACTCAGGGCCCACCGAGTCCGTTTGCAGCAGTGCTGACTTCTAAGTGTTGACTCATTTTTGTTCTCTGTCCCTGCTGACAAAGAAGCAACTTTGAATGGTGCAGTGCTTTGGATCCATGAAGGCACAGGGTTTCTTGCCAATTTTCCCTTTTTTTTTGTCCCAACCTGCTATGTTCTGGTCAATGGCTTCTCTGAGCAGAAATTGGTCATACAATACACCCATGCTTACTCACCTGCTCCTTGCTGTCTCCCAACGAGGACATCTGCTCCTGCCATGCAACCCATGCCCAGAATGCAGACCACGATCCCAATGAAATGTACTGCCTTGTATCGTACCAGTAAGAAGAACCAGGAGAGCAGTATCACCACTGGGATGACAAAACAGTCTAGGAGCTGTCAAGAAAGAGAGGAAAAATCAACAAATCAACCTGCTAACACTTTGCCATAAAATACTAGGATAGATTCCAGCAGAGGGGAGCAGGGTTATTTAGTTAGTAATAACACTTTCTACCAGACAGAAAGTGTATTCAAGTGGTTATGTCACCCATCAGACAGAGGATAAGACTGTATTCTGTTCATGACTATTCCACGAATTCAGGAGAGCTGTTGCTCTGTGGTAACACCCAACAGCACTGCCTTGCCCTTGGATTCAGATGCATATTTCAAATCCATGGGAAGGAAACCTGGCCCAAAAGACCACCACTCCATCTGGTCCTCACCTCTGGTGATTAACAGACAAAGACTGAGGGCACTCTTCCTGTAGTCTAGACATATGCTTTGATTCAGTCATTTCAGGTCCAATTAGCAAGAATGTTAATAACGCACAAGTTGACCAGATTTATTAAATCTGGCCATATAAATCAAGGGGTTTCTGCATGCAGAATACTTATGAAAAATCTGCCCCCTGTGGGGACTGTTAACTCCTTGAAAACACAGTCCCATACAACTCTGAAGGAAAAAAAAACAAAAAACCACCTTGCCTGCAGTGCAAGAGACTCAATATTCTTGCCAAAAGACCCTGGGTAAGAGCTTTCTCAAAGTGTTATGAAACACAATCTTTAATTGCTTTTTCCAGAGACATGCAGCAATAAACCCATGATAAAAAAAGAAACGCACCAAATGTTTGTGAGAAGACCTTGAGATTTTCAAATTAAAATATATTTTAGAAACTATCAGTATGTCACCAGGAAAAAAAAAATCCTGGGTAAGAAACACCCAAAGAAACTTGACTTTAATCCCACTTCCTAAAAGGATACAGATAATTACGAGTCACAATTCTGTGGGCTAACAATAGGATTTACAAATTGTGTAGGGTACACTACTGTTCAATACCAATTGATACAGCAGGAACTAGAGCTATATGGTTGCATCTTCTTTCTAATGAAAATGTCTGGAACAACCAAAGGAGGAGACTGTGTCCTTAGTTCTGGAAAACTACTCCAGATGTTGTTACCTTGATTTTAGATGATGCAATTTGGTTTTTCTTCCCTTTGGGCCTACTACCTGCTATTTGCTCTCTCAGTGTGATTTACCACTAAGCACACTAAATATTATCAAATAATGATCATATCCCTTTTAACTTCTTTGTCTGCTTATGCATTATCTGAAGAGAAAAAGATTTTTAGATTATTTCAAAAATTTCAGTGCTTAGAAAACTATTCTTTACATGTGAGATACCTACGTAATAAATATTAAATTTGGGGGATCAACAAAAATATAAAAGCCAATTTTTGGACTAAGGATAATTTCCCTGAAACTTTGTTTGAAAAACAAGAGTATGCAGTGGAAACCCATCCATTCCAAAGATTCCCCAGACAGTGAGTGGCAAAACCCTTCAGAAGAGAAGTGGCTCAGCAGGGGGACCACGCTGCTCCCCGGAGGCTCAAGCAGTCCCAAAGAACTGCAGAACAGACGAGGGAAATTACAAACGGGAGAAGTCCGTGCTAAAAGCAGGTTCTGCATTTAAAATGAGAGACAATAATCTAAAAGGCATGGCCAGGCCTCTTTACAGTGAAAACTTCCTCCAGCAGTCCTCAAAACGCTGTCCTTCACAGACCGAGCACGAAAAGGGACAACAGCTGAACGAACTGTAACAAGCTCCTTCGTTTGCACAGGGCATCTGCTCTGCCTCTGAAGAGCCTGTAAGGTGTACAGTGTATAACGGAGCTAGCGCTCAGTAACCACGCTTTGTAAAAACACGCATATTCAAGACACCACATACACAAGAACAACTTCAGAAGCCGCGCTGCTGGGAGCAGCCAGCTCCTGGGGCAGGGAGGGGAGGAGGCAGGACTACCGGGCGTACGCATTAAATCCTGGCACGTGGTGTAGGCAAGGTGGCACATGGCTTTCTCCTGTCACTGGGAGGAGGGATGGGGCCCACCTAGCCAGCACAGATGGTCACTGCTGCATAACATCCACTGCACATTGCTCACGCGCTGTGGATTTCTGTACTTTGTCAACACAGCCCTAGCAAGTACTACTAGTGGGGGGCACACCTGAGGGAAGCTCACTCTTTAGTGTAACCCATGGGATGTGGACACACCTCAACACCTCCCCTCTCAATTCACAGCTCATTTCATCGTGCCTGTACGTGCTTCATTAGCTGTGCTAGCATACAGTGCAGCCATCATCTCTGCTGAAGATGGAGGGAAGGTGATACCAAACAGTAAGGAGGCAGTTACTACTTACATTGCTCATAGCTATCCCTGAACGCGTGAATGCCTCTATCCCATTCCCTCCCAGTGCAGCATTGAACAGGTGAGCTTAACTCACACAGTCTTCTGACCTCATCACAGTTTTCCAGTACTTACAGTGGGGCTACAAAGAAGACTGAGGCTCTCTCTTCACAAGGAGCCACACAGAGAAGACAAGGGGCAACAGGTACAAGTTGCACCAGGAGAGGTTTCATCTCAATATAATAAAGAAATTTTTTACAGTCAGAACAATCAATCACTGGAACAACCTCCTCAGGGACGTGGTAGAGTGCCCATCGCCGGAGGTTTTCAAGATGCAGGTGGACAGGGTGCTAGATAATCTCATCTAGGCTCACTTTCCTATGAAAGGTTGGACCAGATGATCTTTTGAGGTCACTTCCAAGCTGGGCTGTTCTATGGTTCTGTGATTCTGACTTACTGATAGTTTGCATCAAAACGAGGTGGAGGAGAAGCTCACATGGGCAGGCACCAGTCTCACCTTGGAGAAAGCAACTGAAATCCATCACCAGCAAGAGCTACCTTTACCTGGCTCAGTGCACTTGGCTTCCCTTCCACGCTGTGCTATGGGAGTCACCAGTAGGTTATACCAACTTGATTAACTTTGCACTGGAGAAGAGGAGAAGAGGCAGCCTTACACCTAACTCAGAGCTGGATGTGAGTAAACCAGCACCAACCAGTGATACTGCACAGTCTGCCATTGTCTTCCTCAGGCAAGCACCTAAGATTTGAGCACCCTCTTCCCCATACATACACATACCACCTCAGAGACGACTGTGCCCAAGACAGAGCAGAAAGCCTTATGCAACAGTTAAGCACAGAGGTGTTTCAAGAGACCGCTTATTAAGCAAGACAGTAAGCACCTGCAAGCATCTTTCCAGTTCTTTTCTGTGCAAAGGTGAGTAAGCGAATCTCAGCCATCACCGAACCAACTATCTGATTTTGCAAAATCAGGAGCTTCGCTCACTCACGCAAACAGTGTATAAGAATAGACTTAAGAATATGAAGATGTCACCTTTCGGCCACTAACTACTGTCTCTCAAGAGACACAGAGTGACCCGGTGGATATTTTTAACGCCCAACATCTGGAATACAGCCCTTGCCCATCTTTACACACACGACATGACACTGCATGTTCATTGTGGGACAGCAGCTCTGTTAAGGGCTGCTTTACTTACTCGGGGCTAAGCACACAAAAAGAACATTTTCTTGTGAATATGACATATATTAGGGTGCTAACGTGTTTTCAATAGCCAGTTTTAAAAATTGTTTATACTTGCAGCATGTGTACTTCAACATGCAAATTCCCACTAACAGCCTTTCAGAGGAAGATTTTAAAAATTCCTCTCATTCCATAAATATTTAAACATACCTATGCTTTCAAGTATGTGAAGATGTGTCTTTTAAGCCCTAACATGAACGGAAGCATGAACAGAACCTGCCACAAACAATGCTGACAGCAGCTGGAAAATGTCTCTTTGCGGCTGGTAGTCCAAGGTCTAATCCACAAATTGCTATTCGGAATACTGCAGCATCAATAGATATAAACATGAAATGTAGGTAATATTCATTGACATTATATAGCTCTTGAATTGTGCTTAGTTTATACCTATAATTAAACAATGGGGTAGATAGAAATAAATTAGGTTGCTACAATATAAGCAATAAGACAACCTAGTGTATACTGCTTAACTATTTTTCAGGTATTGCTTTACATCTCATTTCTCCAGGAATAAATTTGCTGTGCCTTTCTTTTTTCCTCAGATAAACCTGTCTAGTAGGAGAAAAAAATGCACATATATTCTACAGACAAAAGATGTGAGGTTGTGGATTACGTGATCTGCAATAGGGCTTTCTTGTTTAATTTTTTCCCTTTTTTTTCCTTTTTTTTTGTTTGTTATTAGTTATTTCAGTTATTAAGAAAAAAACCCATTATACCTAATTGTCATGTTTCTGACTATAAAGC
Organism: Fulmarus glacialis; assembly: GCF_000690835.1. NCBI lineage: Eukaryota > Metazoa > Chordata > Aves > Procellariiformes > Procellariidae > Fulmarus > Fulmarus glacialis. The sequence continues at coordinate 57,055 of NW_009194218.1, forward strand.
TTTTACAATAACAAAGATAAATTATGCTTAGCTTGAATTTCATTTGTAGTATTTAAAGGTCAGTTATTTACCAGTATTTCCCTAAGAATCATCTTTGATATTTTCCTTCTTTTTAACTGCTTATTCAAAAGGTACTGCCTATACCCTATGTTAAATTAATGTGTGATCTGATTTTAATCAACGTTCCTGTTCTAATCACAGAAGTTATCAGATCTCACGAAACTAAAAGAAAACATATTTACTATTTTGCCATGGGAAGATAATAAAACTGATACGAGTGCGTGGTGCAGACCATGTTCTTTGACGCTGCCGTGTTTGCCTGTGGTTCTCTTCAGTCACAGCTCTGACTTGGGCTGCTTTAGAAGGCAGGATGCAAAATATGTAAACTATTGATATACCGTCCTACAGCAACTCCTTTCTATTATAAAAATGCTGTGTTGTTATAGATATTGAAGACCATTATTTGATTCTAAAAGACATCACACTGCATCTAAGTCTGTTGACAATACACAATGTTGAAATGTATTTTCTCCAATTATTTGTTTGTTAAATTACATTGACTTTATTGTACTTGTGAATCATAGACAAATGCTCTCTTGCTAACAGTAAATATCCAGTTTCTGATCCCACAAATTCAGCATGTGTTTGCACATTTATAGCAAGAATGTACTGTTAGTCATTGGAAAGGAGAGCTGGCAAGCTTTAGAGGAAAGGTCTGTAATACAGAGGGTGAACTGCTGACCTGCAGCAGTATCAAAAAGAAAAAAGCTGGTCAGCAAACTCCCTATGGGAACAGCTGAGCTGAATCTTCCTTTTTAAACATTCATTGGATTTTTTCCCCCCAGTTATAAGCCCTTTTTTTCACTTTAGGGGTTTCTCATTAGCACTGCCCTCCAGCAAATCATGCAGAGAATCAGTTGCACCCTCTACTCAGTCTACTCTCCAGAGCAGAGGGATCAGTAAAATCAGTGTCATATCTGTCCAATGTTGTATGGTCAAGTACATGTGACGGCTACCGAATTTCAGCATGCAACCTGGTAAGTTTAATACAACAGCAAATGCTATATCCAGTAAGAGACAGACCTTCTGACATTTGCTTTGTTTTTTCAAAGGAAGAAAGGGTTTGCTGCCCATTTGAGGGCTCTTTCTATTCCAGTTTTCACACTACCTCCACAATACCACACACACTTGATTCAACTGTACGTTACATATGCACAAAAGCAGCCAAGATGTGAAACCTCACCGCGGTGGCTGCCGGCTGCCAGGGGAACTGCGTGGCAATTCCCTACCCTGCGACCGAAACCTTCTGCAGGGAAGGTGTGGATGCTGGCAGCATTTCTGACAGAGTTATTTCAAGTAATCCAAATAAGAAAGGAGCATTGCTTTTACCTTTCGTGTTTCTATTTGCTATCTCATCACAACTTAATCACTTCCTTGGATGGTTTTTATATAACCATGGAATTAATTTAAAAACTATTAATTTTTTCATCCAGCCAAAAGGTAGGGTACTCCAGGTAGGGAGATTGGTGAAAGAATCAGTTAGTGATGTCATTTGTTCAAAAAAAAAAAGTAAAAATGTTTAATTTCCATGACATGGAAGAAACAAAATCCAGAAGACTGCTCCCAGTCTGAAGCCTCTTTAAATCAGTGTTTTGCCCACACGATCTCGAATTTTTTTCTTGGGGCCACATGACTGATGTTTCTATAACTATTCCCATCAGTTCCTTTAATCTGTTCTCAGGATTTTCGCTTTTTCCCTATGGACACAGAAACTCCCTCAAAACTTTCACTAGTGAAAGACCCTCACCTACATCTGACTTGCACGCACCAACACCCAAGATGAAGGATTATTACAGCTCCAGCTTTCTGTGTACATAAAAGGAATTCAGTAAGTTCTTGCAGGCATGTTAAATGAAAGGCGGTGGTCACATCCAACCCACAGTTCCTCTGCTTTCAACTCTCTACACATGGACACGCTTTACTACCAACACAAGTAATCACATCTTGATTCTTTTTTTAAAAAAAAACTTAGGACACACCTCTTCATCCTCTCCTCTCGTTACATGCACTCCAGCTGTGCCTATGTAAGATCTGCTCAAATGCCAGGAAGAGTTACCGACATACGTATATATTCAACTGACCACTGAAATGGCCTTTCCTTTAATTGCCTTCCTCCTCTGATTTTACATACCACTGTCAGAAAAAGATCATTCTAAGACAGCAGACAGCTCTGCTCTCATGTGTTTCTGCAGAAAAAATCTATTTTCTGTTTTGCTTCTCTCTAAGTAATATGACTGGATATGGGCTTTGAAGACCATTTTCTCAAGGTTACTTATTAGAAACTTCTCCATGTCAGCAGTTGCTCTAAGCTATGCAGCGGATTAGATCCTGGCCTAAGAAGAATCATGGGTATCTCCCGCAGAAAAAACTCTGCTTTTGCATTTCATCTGCAATGGGCACAGAATGCCAAAATTTCTGCTGTTGTAATGGGCACAGCTCCACTGACTTTAATAAGGTTTTGGATATTTATGTTAGTAAAAAGTTTGGGTCAGAGTGAATTTTGTCATTAGAGGCAGGACCTCTGGATACTGAGAGCTCAGTTGTCTACAAAACCATGTACAGAGACTGAGGATACTGTAGGGGCTGGTTTGCGAACCATAGGTGTAACACAGTTAAAAAACAGAACAGCAAGTTGAAGTACAATAATAAATCAGATGCAAGATACACCCCACAGACTCTCTCAATATAAATGTATGGTATGCAACACTTCTGCACACGCTGATCTGCAGACCTTATCAACATTGCAGTATTCCCTCACTGCCCCTAAGCAAAACGGGAAAGTATGGGCAATCTTACATGCATAGGATGGGGGGAGGAAGGGAAGGAGTGGAATTTATCTCTGCTTTTGAGGTATTTCACATTAGCGGGCACTGGACAAGGTGGATCAACAACTTCAATATTGCAAATCCCCTGCTCCTCACCTCCCAGATTTGCTTCAAAATTATCTCAAACCTTCTGCCTCAATGCACATTGAGTCCATAGGGACCAAGAACAAAGCAAAGTCTATTGCCATGCAGCACTGCTATAATAAGCACTTACTGCTGACTCCTTTCCTTTTCTGGTGGCAGTTGTTGAGGTATGAAAACTGCCAGAGGTAATTGGAAGTATGATGTACTGCTGAGCCTCACAGTGATCTAAGAGTAGCTGAGAACATCAGCATTGTAGTTTTACTGTCTGTCTCCTGGTGTCTATAAATCCCAGCTTTTACTACCTTTGTTTTCGTCATGCCAATCAAAGGGTTGATTGCCCAAGGAAAAAATTACCAGATAAATCACTATTTGGAAACATAGCACTCTCTTTGACAGAGCCTTATTTCTTGTGACATCGTATGCATATTCTACAGTACCACTATGCAAGGCGTTGCAGAAATAGTCCAGATTTCTATGTGATGTCATAGCACAGAAAAAGGATAACATTACCTCTAGAGAGTGTACCACAGCAGTGTAATATGCAGGTGGATAGAACAGTGTATTCACAGAAAGGAGACCTAATTAACGTGGGGGCGACGGGGGAGAAGCGAGAGGCCAGTCTGCCCCATAACGAAGCTTGGCATGATGAGAAAGCACTTGCCTGGCAGCAAAGGTTACAAATGTTAGTACCATAACAGGCTTAGTGGAAGACATTATGGACTTGGTAGGATGTATGTGTGCGCGGTACACTGTAAATGCAGTACAGGGAAGCTGAAGTAAAAATGCCATTTCAAACAAATTAAATATCTAGATCTAAATAACTGCAAGAGCTTCAGAATCTTTTAATTCCCTCTGGGGGAACTAATTTTATCTCTTGTGTAAAAGTTGCCTCTAACAGTAGTTAAAACACCCTTCCACAGGTCCACAGGTTATTAAACCTTTCACAGGCCTACACCAGGGTTGTTTTAAAAACCATTAGGATAAATATGGAAACCATTACCACAGGCAGTCCTGAAAGTTAAGTGTATAGTTTTTTAAAAAGTCCGTGGGATCGGGTGCTAGTGTACACGGGAGTGCTTAATGTACTTTCTGCACCTGCTACAGCTGACATGCAAGAAGGCTGCAAAATCTAGTGCAAGTTAGATTAATGCATCAAAGAGAAACTAAAGATAATTTTGCAAGTTTTTGGCCGTCTGGGAATCGGGACACATGCGTCTGAAAGCATTAAGTGTGACTGATCTCTGGCACTTCTGGCATTTCTTGAAATACATGGTTTTGGATATCAAATTGATCCATCAACAACCTACTGTGCCTTTTACCTGGTGTATACTGAATTTTTAAATATACCCTCCAGAGAACAGTCTTCACTTGCTAGCCTGAGCATTTTCATGGCTGTGGGAAGCTTGAGGTTCAATCCCCGCAGCTAAGATGGAGTTAACTCAAGCCCTTTCTGTGGGCTACTGTTTAACAGCTATGACTTTATGGAAAAGGTGGCTCTACCCTTGCAATTTGGAAAGCACTCCAGGCTTTCTGTAAGCCCTTGAGGTATGCTAAGGCATATCTAACAAATTGAGTAAGAATACTTAGCTTTTGAATTTTAAAATGGAGGCAGGTATTTAGGCATCTGGCTCCATCAATACTCCGGGCATGCAAAAAAACAGAACTTAAAGCTACCAAAGAAGGAGCAACCTGAGAGGTTCAAACACACATTTTCATGTCCCAAGATTGTGCTCTGAGCACCACGTTAGTACACATGGACAGGGGATGTTAGATGTCTATGACATTTTAGATATGTAGACAATTAGGTGTGGGTTTCTTGGATTGTTCTATTAAATCTAGTTGCCCCTGGATTGCACTGCAGGTACCTAAAGGGTACCTTGGATTTTATCCTTAGCAATTGACCTACACCCTGATGTCTGAAACATAAACAGTGCATTGGTTTTCAATCTAATTTTTTATGTTACCTAGTTTATAAGGGAGGTCTTTTAGTTTGTTGTTTGGTTTTTTTTTTAAAGGGAAAATTATGTGTTTCTAGGCTTCACAAGTACTTTGTTTTCATCTTATGATGGAGTTGAGTGCCACGTTCTCAAACAGTAATTACAGAGTACATGAGGATTTGAAATAATCAGAAGCACGTCCAAAAGTAAAAGTTAGGTACCATATTAATCTCTGATTTATGCCTCTGTGTCCTCATTCACTGTGGTTCTGAAGGCAGCCGATGAAAGACGTATAGGGAGGTTTATTAGAAAATTCTGTTTTCCCAGACCAAAACCAAAAGGGAATTTTAAAGGAAAGTATAGGAAAGACTTGGGTGTGAAACAGCGGGGAAAAGTAGGGCACCATTTTCAGTCTTTTCCTGGAACCATGATGAGATAATGTCAATTACAAAAAAAGATGGAGTTTAAACTAGAAACTTTGACAGTCCTAAGAGTTTAAAGCTACTTGGCAAACAAAGCTGTTGAGTGCTTGGAGTTGTTTGGTGAAAACAGTACTGCAAATCAATTGCAATAAAGATATTTTTTTACAGTTGAACTTTGGCTTTTTGCTGGGAGCAGCTTAATGTTTTTTGCCTAAAAGCACCACAAGCCCAGTACGCAAGATAGTTTTACATGACGGAGCCGAGATACCATGTGGAAAAAACAGTATATGCTGTAAAACTGATTTCCTTCTGAAATGGTCCATGTACCACCACTATAAAAATATTGCAAGATTTCCCATTTACTGAAGTGACAATTTCAAAAAATCTTATATTCTCTCCATCAAAAAAGCCTTGGTGTAAAGCCTGTTGAGAATAAAATCCCCGGGAATTGACTTGAGGGGCTCGATTCTCAGTCAATGTATACAGCCTTCAGTCGAAGCCATGCTGATTTGTGGTAGGTAGTAATGGTTTCTCAGGTCTCAGTTCTGAAAGGATTTGAATATTTCTTGCTGCGTGCCAGGGAGCATTTATGGCCTCACAGGTAGTGCTCTTGCAGGATCAGGCCTTTCAGAAGATGCTCTCGAGAGAGTGGCCCTGTTTGCTTCTTCAGAAATCAGATTCTAGGAAGAGCTTGCTTTTTTTCATCTTTTACTTTCCATTTCTTCAGTCTTCATTTCATACCATTATGCACTTTGACCAATGCTGTTTCAGGCTGAATAATCCCCTGAGCTGCTTCTGTTTCATCTTTAAATGAAATAGGGTGTTGTTTGGCTACATTTCATAAAATGTGTCATTTGATTCAACATCCTAATGCATTACCTCATACTCGTCCCATTCTCACCATATCTTTGGGCTTGTCTATACTTAGAAGCTCATTCAAATTAAGGCATGAAGTGAATTTAAAATGCAACAAGTATTCCCAGTCACTCCATGCGTATCCGAACAATCCAGGACAACTACGGGAAAAGGAGCCACTGCATTCATTTCACTCCTGGAAAAAAGCTTGATGGCATTTGAGCTTCTAACTCTTCCCTCTTTCAAGCTACACGGGAAAGAGACCTGAACTCTATTGTGGAAGAGTCTAAAAAGGAGACAACACGGTCTGTGTCCCATGACAGTTCCCCTGTTCCACCCTTCCTCCCTCTCTCAGCCTAAAAGGAGACTGTGGCTCATTTCACCTAACAAATATCCTGCTGAGACACAGGCAATGCCCTTGAACTCTCCTGCCTTCTTCCTCCTCGCACTGCAGTTTTTGATCTCTTAAGCTAAAGGCCATGCTCATTGCAGAAGGTCGGGAGGGTTTGCATCTTCTGGAATCGGTGTTTCACGGGGCCGGCCAGAAGCACCTCTGACACGAGCTTGTTGGTGGCTATGGGAGATGGGATTTAATGACCTGGATCATCTTGTCCACTATTCCTACTTGCTATGAGTGAACGTGCAAAAGAAGCAATTCAGCTCTTGCTTTCCTCTTCTTTCAGTAGCTATAAAATCAGACAATATGAGATTTACGTGAATTTATGCTTTACTCTGTACTGAGTAATCCGATTTGGAAAAGTGTTAAAAGCAATATTACATTGTCTGAGCACGTTTCAAAGAATTCCCAAACCAAGATTCTGATGGCAGAGGCATTTGTGAATATTTAGTATAAACCTCACATTCAGATTCATTGAATTCATAGTTTTCTTCTATTTTTGCTTCTTATGCAGCTAAACAAGCTCAGAATTTTCCAGTATCACTTTTCAACTATGGGAAAGACGTATTCCTAATTAGCTTTGATTCTGCAGAACATTAACTGGTGCTCCTCTATTTTACCGGCTCTAATGCAAACTTCAGGCAAATAAGGTGTAAAATACACTGAACACTACCTAATGTTGCCCAGTTATTTAGAAATAACGTAAAAAGGGAGTAGGTTTGTTTCAGAACAAGTAGCAACGAAGTATGCAATGTTTCCCAAGATAGACAATTTCCAGTCTCTTAAAAATGTTTTTATTATTTACTTCTCCACTTAAATGGGAAGAAGCCTGATTCTTTTGTGTTTGTATTAGGTTTGTAGGTTAGATCTGTGGAGAAATCGTTACCCTAGCTTTTGTTCACTGCATGTATAATTTTTTAAGGGAGAATACACTTTTTGACAGCTGCAGTTAAGCTGTTATATAACATAACTACTTGCCTTAAAGTAAGACTTCTTCATTATAACTACATTCATTTTACTTAATGACAACTTTTGCACTGAAATCTAATTATGGAACCCTAAAAGAAGTGCTTGTATTTTTTCCAAGTACAATATAATATGATCGTCTTGGTGGCCTTCCTCTGGACTCGCTCCAACAGGTCCATAACCTTCTTATGCTGGGGGCCCCAGAGCTGAATGCAATACTCCCGGTGGGGTCTCACGAGAGCGGAGTAGAGGGGGAGAATCACCTCCCTCAACCTGCTGATCATGCTTCTTTTGATGCAGCCCAGGATACGGTTGGCTTTCTGGGCTGCGCGCGCACATTGCCGGGTCATGCTGAGCTTCTCATCAACCAACACTCCCAAGTCCTTCTCCTCAGGGCTGCTCTCAATCCATTCTCTGCCCAGCCTGTATTTGTGCTTGGGATTGCCCCAACCCATGTGCAG
>NW_009194219.1:0-1953 GCF_000690835.1 Fulmarus glacialis
CCGCAGCCAATGGGCGAGCAGCTTCCATGGGGCTTGAGTTATTAGACGGCGGTGTAAAAACATCCTTCAGCAGACAGCTAAGGAGAGGCCAACAGATCAGGCAGCCATTTTTCTGCAATGGAGCGAAATGGCCAACTGGGCTTTTCCTTTGTTCCAAAAGGGGGATCCGCCATGTGAATCCACACCGTCCACTTGCGGGGAGCGCTCGGGGTGGTGTTAATGTCTGGCACCATGCTAGAGGACTCACTGAAGAAGGAAGATCTAAAAAAAACCAAACAAACAAAAAAAAGCAAACCTTAAAAAAAAAAAATGCGGATTTTTTTTTCCCTTATGATTCGCGATCCATCTTTGTCTTGTGTAACTAGGTCATGGCACACCCTATGTCAGCAGTTAACAATTTCGAATGCCAAAAAAAAAAGTAAATACATTATTTTTAAATTTTTTTTGTTGTTTTGGGGGTTTTTAAGCTTTATAGAGCTCTCTGATGATTGAACAATAAATTTTAGAGAGTATTCCTGTATTAAACACTTGATTTCTGGCCATTTTTATTAACTCCTTTGGTGCTTTTAAGGTAATGTTTTAAATACAGGCATAGGAATACTGAATTCTGGCAAAATCAGGCAATTTTACTATGATAAGCTTTTTTTCTTTCTTGCCTCTTAAGTTGTAAGTACCCAATCCATTCTGTCCTTGCTAAGTGTAGTTTTCATGTTAATGTTACTGAAGTGGTCCTTATTGCTAAGCCTTCATTTGCATGTCTTATGTTTTTGTCTGTTTATCTAAACCAATTTATGCTTTTTGAAATATTTTACTTATAAAGCAAAATATCTGGCTAAGAGATAACTTAAAAGTTGCTTACAACCAGTAAATGTTAACCAGGTGTTTTCACACTAACGTGCAGCCTAAAACTGTTTTAGGAGAACATTTTTAGTGTCTGCGTGCTCCGTGGAAAAACACTGAATGTCCTTTTTATGTACAGAGTAAATCTGCCACAGGAAGGTAGATTTAAGCCTCGAGTAGGAGTCCTCGCTGCGTACGGCCACTCAACATAGCTGGACAACTTTTTCTATAGCTTATTTTTTCCTTTTTTTTTTTTTTTTTTGATGCTAGACCACTGCCATACAAAGATCCGTAACTATCTTAACAAGATCCGCTTTGACTTGCAAACTTACGAGAGAAGTGGTGATCCAGATCATATATATTTATAGCCGTTATTTTTAAAAAACGTTAACAACTTCACCTTCAGAGCTGCCTTCAACTATGGTGCGCGGGTAAGTAAACCCTTTTGCCCTTGCAGAGAAACATATAGACCAGGCCTGTGCGGCTAATGTTATTGTCCTGGGTGGAAAGATCCTAATGGTCGTCTTTAGGAGCGGTGGCGATCTCCTTCTCCTCAGATACATCTAACAGCGTCTCTGAAACGTCTATTTTTCAGGGAGGGATTTCTTTTTCTGCACAAAGCGCTTGGTCGTCCGCAGCCCTCTTTTTTTTTTTTTTGCGGAGAGACGCCGTGAATCCATTGCAGGCGTTACGTGGCTGTTAAATTGAACGCACAAAAAAAATCAAATCTGCCTGCGAACAGCAAGATGTTACTGAGGTTGATTTTAAAAAAGGCGAAAAGGCGGTGGTGGTGGTGGTAGGGATCCCTTACATGTTTTATCCGTCTAATTACAGAAGCTCGACAAAAAAAAAGCAACAAAGTGGGGGGGGTGTTTTTCAAGACGGTGAGTCTTAATGGCGGATGTCTCACTAAAAAGCACTGTAAAATCCTTCATACCGAGAGGCAGTGACTTGGAGAGAGGGGGGAAAAAGGAGGTCTGGAAGTAAATCCAAAATGAGGGAGTTTCCTTCCAAGTGAGGGACCCTTTGCAGCCTGAGTTTTACAGTTGGAGAGCCGTGACGCAGTTGATATTCACAGCAGTTGTGCTTTAGTGCAGCCACCCAGCCCATGAA
>NW_009194220.1:0-7174 GCF_000690835.1 Fulmarus glacialis
AGCGGGGGGACGCGCAGCGCGGACGGGGCTGCGGATACGCTCCGGCGTCCTGGTTTTGAAATCCCGGGAGACACCCCTCTCCGGCACCCAGGGTCACCCCCGCATCCCAAGGGACACCCCTTACTGGGTGCTAGGACTGGGGATGCCCCAAAGGATGCCCTACCTCGGGCACCCCCCGGGAGCGGGATCCCAAAGGATGCTCCATCTCAAACCCCTGGTTCAGGCTCTGGGACTGGGTTTCCAAAGGACACCCTGTTTCTGGCACCCAGGTTGCACCCCAGGACCAGGACCCCAAGAGATGCCCCATCCCCGGTGCCAGGACCAGGATCCCAAGGGATGCCCCATCCCCGGTGCCAGGACCAGGACCCCAAAGGATGCCCCATCCCCGGTGCCAGGACCAGGACTCCAAAGGACGCCACATACACGGCAGCCCCATCCCCAGTGCCAGGACCAGGATCCCAAAGGATGCCCCATCCCCAGTGCCAGGACCAGGATCCCAAAGGATGCCCCATCCCCAGTGCCAGGACCAGGATCCCAAAGGATGCCCCATCCCCAGTGCCAGGACCAGGATCCCAAAGGATGCCCCATCCCCAGTGCCAGGACCAGGATCCCAAAGGATGCCCCATCCCCAGTGCCAGGACCAGGATCCCAAAGGATGCCCCATCCCCGGTGCCAGGACCAGGACCCCAAGGGATGCCCCATCCCATGCACCCGGGCTGGAAATGCTCTTATGATCAGCTCCAGCTCAGTGCAGGACTCCCGGAGGGAGCCTTGCAGGCTGCATCACACAGGATAAAGTGGTTATTTCTGCTTTCAAATGCCCCAAACCCTGTGATATTCAGTGCCAGATCCATGCAGGCATCGCACTTTGCTGTTCTGCCTCCGGGACGGTGCAACAGGGCCGTGCGCTGGCAGCAAGCGGTTCCCAACCACGGCCGTGGGATCCCGTCCGGATCCAAAACTGCCCCCGCGAAGGGGATTGAAGAGGAAATAAATTAAAAAAAAAAAATTTGCTTGGAAGCAGATGTTGCAGCTTGGGGTCACGGTTACCTCCGAAACGGCGCTCAGCCTCCAGCCTCCGCTCCCAGGCTGCGGGTCCCATCCTGCCCGTGCACCCCGCGTCGCTGCGGGGAGGGCTTGAGGGAGCGCGGAGTTATTAAGTATTCCAGAAGAGCAGCGGCGTGCGGCCACGTCCCTCCGCCTTTGTCTGCTCCTGACCTTTCCCAGTGCTTTGTGGCTTCCCTGGGCTTTTTTTCTTTTTAAGGAATTTGCCTAGAAACAGCCCACACGAAGAGAAAAAAACCCCTAAAAAACAAAAACAAAGACTTAATCTAAACAGCTGGTTTAGCAAAACAAGCAAGTCTTTACAACCACGGATTGTAAACGGCCCTTTTTTCCCCCCCTATTTTTTTTGATTTGTATGTAAAATATGAGAAGCTCAGGAGGAGCCATCTGGCTTGGGGAAACACTGACTCGGCAAAAGCGAGCCGGGATGGGGGTTAGTATTTATATTCCAGCAGCATCTTCGAGGGCTGGCGGAGATGAGAGGCCCTTTGTCGCGGGGAGAGCCCGGCCGTGCCGCACAATGGAGCGGAGCCGGCCCCGGCCGCCCAGCCCCCAAACCCAGGGATTTAGCCCCCAAAAGAGGGAAAGCTTCTACCATGCCCCCCAGCCCGCAGGGTGGATGCGATGGGAGCAAAAGGGGGGGAAAAGAAAAAAAAAAAGAGGGTTTTGGTGTGGGCACCTGCGCGAACACAAGGAGGAACTTGGTTGCAGAACTGGGGTTAAATCCTGGTTTTGCGACATCCTGCTCGGTGGGTCGGGAAGGATGGAGCCTGGATAGAGGCATTTATTTACCAAATAAAAGGAATTTGAGCTGCTCCTGCAACCTGCGAGGCCGGGACAGGCTGCTCCTCCTCACCCGCACAGCGGCTGCGAGCACGAACCCAAGAGGAACCAAACCCACGCAGAAGGAACCCAAAACTTCTGCCCCACCGCGGTCCCGGCCAGCTGCCGGGAGCCCCCGCGTCCCTCCCGGCTGCCAAAAATCTCCCAGGAAAAGGATGCTCGGAACTCAGAGCCTGCGTTTAACTGCACGGGGATGTTACGGCACCCGTTCCGCAGGTTAAATCAGCGTTTCTGTGCTAAATGCCACGCAGGGAACGTGGTTGATGCTTTTTTTTAAACCATCGGCTTCGATGGATTTACTTCTGTTTCCACTCCCATAGCTGAGCCTGGAGGTCAAGGACCTCAGTCAGACCCAAGCATAAGGCACCAGCTCCAAAGTTCTTCAAAATTCAAGTATTTCCCCCCAGACTGAGCAAGCATCCAAACTCCCTTCTTTCACACCCTGGCAAGCTTCCCATTATTTCAACTTTAAGACCCCCAAGCTAATTGTCAGTAAATGCCGAACAATATTACGCATTTGGATACACGTTAGCTTAGGAGCATCTGTTAGCCGTTACGCAGCCTCCGGGAACCAGATGGGAAGAGACGTGGCTCTTGAAAAGGCCTTTGCTCGTACCTAATACGTGTTTCTTCAAAACACGGTCGCTGTCCCCATTGGAGGATGTTTCAGTCATTCTGAAAATCCTCAGGTTTTGAGATTCTGCCTGGGGTAAAGCCCTTCTTATTGGGTCGATGCAGCCGATGCTGAATTTTGATTCGGGCAAGACACAAGAAGAAAACTCAATTATTTCCAGAGCTCTGACCCAGTAGCACAAAGGATTAATCAGGATTAAGATCAGAGCCGTTTTCATCATGGACCCAAACCCAGCCCAGCTCAGGAACGATTAGAAATCCCTCGCCCTGGTCAAACAGCTGCTCCACCAGCTTTGATACCAGATCTACTTTCACCCCATCTCGCTGCCGATTTAGGTGGCTTTTTGCCATTTTTCTTCCCATCCAACTACACCAGTTTTGGACTAGTCAAGGCGGGCTACGCCTAAGTTAAGAAAGGAACTCGGGTGTCTTAATTCCCCTTAAAATCAGTAGTAGCTCAGATACCTTGAAGGCTGACAGACCTCTGAAGGTGCCGTGTATCCTCAGCCAGACATTTCCAGGTCCTAATTCATTGCAGGCAGCTACCGCACACCACTGGTGCTCCAGGCTAACATCAGGAATTTCGTATTACAGCTCCAGATAAAACAAATGAGTTCATTACACGGTTGGGGATAAGGCAAGGTGCTAGTCAGCTTTTTTTCTTTTTAAATGCTGGTGACGAGGCAAGGCAATACTCAGCTGATTTATCTTTACATGCTGTCCAAGAGGAGCAAAAGGGTATCTCCAAATCCACTGTGCCCCGCGGACCGCTTCGGGCACGCAGCAGCCCTGACAAGGGGCCCAGGAGACTTCGCTTTGGCTACAGATTGCCAAAGGCAGGGCAAGAATTTAGACAAATTCCCAATCCTAAGGCTTTACTCTAAACCAGAGGTTATTTCTCTGCTGGTAACTCTTGGCTGCTCATATTCTTAACTGGACAGAACAACTCAAAGCCTCTGCTCGGTGGAAATTACTAAGAGAACTTGAAGGTTGTTTTTTTTGTTTTAATTAGGAAATTAGTCACTTCAGTTTTGCTGCACGGACATTGCTCAGAAACACATCGGTGCTGCCCGTGCAATTGCTTTTACAGGGAGTTTTGCTGGCCCTTGGCTGCCCGAGAGGTCGGGAGCTGCGAGAGGAGAGGGGCCCGGGGTGGGTGGCGGGGGGGGACAGGTCCCCACGCCGCAGCCGGCAGCTCCTTGGGGGGAGATCTCGGAGGTGCCTCAGCTGAACGCAGGGACAGACAGCAAATAAGAGATTCGGACAGTCTGCGGTGCCTCTTCCAAATAAATCAAGGAAATTTAAAGCGTCTTTGTGGTACGAGCTGCGGGCTGAGAGCTGGAAGGGTCGGGAAGGCGTCTGGGGGTTGTATTTTTGGGCGGCACTCGCTACAATGAGATGCTTGGTCTTCACATCACCTGGATTCCCAAAACGTCGATTCTCCTTCAAAGGGGATGTTTAAAAGGAAGTGTAACACCACGCTGCCAAGTTGCATCTATGCCCGCGTTTATTTATACTGAACAGCTTTAAAAATACAGAATAAAATAGCTTTATCTACTATTATTCACAACATCTGGTCCAAATATTACATTTTTAAATATTTAATTGTTTAATGAAGCAATGTTAGAAAAAAAATATGAAATTAAAAAAAACTCCATAAAAGAATTACACATCTCAGAACAAAAAACAAAACAAAAGAAAAAACCTCTTGCTGTTTAACAGAAAAGTTTTACAGCCAAAGTCAGTCACAAAAAGTCATGGAAAAAAAAAATATTTATCCCCACTGCCTAAGAACAGTCAATAGTTTGTTACGCCAAAGGTTGTTATAAACAGACAAAGTATAATAATTTGGACTGGCAGCAAGATGATTTACCTGGAAAGATGTAGTAAATGCCAGATAGTACACAAGGCAATTCTAAATGTATCTCTCATATCTATACGTACGGATGACAATGCACAGTCACAGTCAAATTAGAACTAGACAGGAATATTTTGGATGGCTCTGAACGCGGATCCCCAATACTTAAAAGCAGCCCAGCACTAAGCTGTACAGACTCATGGGCAGAAGCGAAACACTGGCAAACTCGTGGCCTCCTCCAATACTGCAATGACCTATCGCAGCTATATAAACATGAGAGCACAGAGGACCTGTCATCCCATGGCCAAAAAGGCCATTAGCCTTAAAATACTAAGAAACATGCACCAAGTGGGACATTTTCTGCAAAAACGAGTGACCCACCACTCCCCGCCCCCCTTAACAAAAAAAAGAAAAAAAAAAAAGAAAAAAAAAGAAAAAAGAAAAAAGTCGCTTTTGGTTTAAGAAGGCCACGTAAAAGAAACACCGTAGGTTGTGCTGGTCTGTCACATGCATTTTCTACATCGATATACAAATCATGTTAAGCACAGGTTGTTTTAGATTGCGTGTAAGCATCCAACGGCTCGCTCACGCCATTGGAAGCCGGCTATTTTAAACCGCGTGTGCCTGGAGTGCTGTTTATACCACGAATGATGCGATTTTCACCACTTCTTATTCAGGATGCAATGCTATAAACGACTGGTTGCACTCACTGATGCTCCTTGTGGTATAAATAGTACTGAGGATTTCAGTTTGCAAGCGCCAATTCTGCATCGGGAGTACAAGATCTCAGTAGGGAGATGAACAATAAAGAAACCCTTTAGTTTTTGGTAGGAACATAAACATGGGTAAATAAAGTATACACAACTACTATAGATTCGTCAATGAAGAAATTCTACCATCACATGACATTGTCATGACAATCATACCACTCCCTCCCAGGAAAACTGCGATCATTATCCTGAGTGGAAATGTTATTTTTAATATATGGAAATAAAATACTGCAATATTCATGTACAAACCAAGTTGCCATATTTAAAGTCAGTATTAAAAGGCATAAAGCAAATTCTGGGTTTAAAGTTTGAACTTTCTGAGCGAGGTACCTGATTAAGTTCCTCTGCCAACGCACTCTAATATGACAACATTAATCAGTCATAGCTGTTAGCTATGAAACCTAAATTTCTATAGGTATAATTTGCAAGTATTTGCTTTAGAAAACATGTTTCAACATGTTAGCAAGAATTCTTAATTTAACCTAAAAAAAAAAAAAAAACAACAATAGAATATCAATTACCAAAGTCCCAAGTTACTTTGTTTTGCACACATTGATACCATCTTTGATATGACAAAATGATATTTCTACCATGAATATTTGCCCTTCTGTCTTAAAGTTTGGTTGAAACATCTCATCGCCTCTTAACTCATCTCTCAGGTATCGTCTTCCCTATGTGGTTTTGTTTAGTTTAGCTGTTTGCAAGGCAGGCAACAACATATATAGGAAAAATACAGTATTGCATTTACAGTCAGATTTCTATATCCAGCCACCCTTACACATCAAAGCCTGGACGTAACCAGCAAACACAAAGTATTTAAATGCTTTTCAAAACTGCAAGTTAATCTTCTGCAGCCCATCTGCCAGCAGCTGCTGCACCGTGCTCCCCCCGGCCGGGGCATTTCACAACGGCCACTAAAACCCCAATGTAGAAAAGCGGTCGTGGGAGAAGGATTTAAGGTCCACAATCGCCTGCCGCAACTGCACAAAACCAGGGGCAATTCAGTTATTTCCCTCGCAAAGAAAAGCAATGCATCTTCTTCCACTGGCAGCTCTGGGATGGTTTCAGGCACGTCGGAAAGGGAAAGGGGAGCTTCTCTTTCCAAGGCACCTGCCCATCAGCTCCGTCCTTTGCTCACCTCTCAGCGCTGGGGAGACGCACGCTTTCGTAGCAATATCCCGGGTGCAGCAGCTGCATGCCCTGTACATTCAAGGTATACTGCCAATGACTCCATCGTAACCCCTCGCTATACATTACAGGTGCTTCAGCAGATCTCCTTTGCAAAACTGAGGCTCATCTTTAACCATTCATGTTCGTAATAAGATGGAGAGAGTTGTTACATAAACAAATTTGCTTACAAAAATGACTGCTAACTACAACTACTTCTGTTAGTGTTACCAAGATAAGTGGCTAGAAAAGCAAACATGCCGACTAAAAGCTACTGCGCTTCTCTCAGCCAGTCAACAGAATTGGCACGGTAGGACCCGAAGCCACAAAAAGAATTAAATCCAACAGTTAGACAGAGTAATCGGACTTTGTCTATTTGGATAGTCTTTCCTACACTGCAAGAAAGGAGTGGTGTTCTGCTCGGGGAGAAGAAAAAACCAATATCCTTGGATTCGCTGCCCTGTAATTTGACTGAAGTGTCTCGGCAATTCTCAAGCGAAGGCAATGCAGAACACGCACAGCTTTACTTCAGCCAAAGGTGAGAGAAGACAAATGCTATTTCTCATCGCCTCGTCTCTTGACTGCGTAAGCACTGAAGTTATCAAGAGAATATTTGGGGGGAGAAGTTAGAAAAGCCTCGGAACGCAGGTGTCACTGCCGCGCTCCATGCCCAGCAGCACCACTGGGCTTGACATTTCTATATTTCCGAGGTGGCACTGTTTTAAATAAAACACTTTTGCCTCCCTTTCTCAACACGAGACAACCACCTTTGGCATTTTACATCATTACAACCACCATACATAGGTGGCTTTTTTTTTTTCCTTTTTTTTATATATAT
>NW_009194221.1:0-27172 GCF_000690835.1 Fulmarus glacialis
GGCATGTTTCTTCAAGCCAAAATACCTTCAAAGTATAATTCTTTCCAGTCCATCCCAGTCCCCATATACTGAAAACAACTGCTTTCATCAGGACAATTTCAATAAATGGCCACCTTATTACAGTTAAAATGCATTCCTTATCAACTAGCAGATACTAATCTTCAGTAAAAAAAGAAAAATCAACATTTATGTTTGACCACTATTTATTACCCTGATGCTTCCACTTAGCTGAAACTCTGTTCCAAATACTTGGCAGGGCAAAATACACAAATTAGTTGAATTAAAATTAATAATCCAGATATTTATTTTCAATAGAAACTTTGACGTTCGGGATAAGGCCCTTACGTGTTTGATTCACCTCACAGCATCCCGCTGAATAGCTTTCCATTTATTTACTAAGACCCCAGCCTTGCTCCCACATCTGAAGAAATGGATGAAAAAGTCCCGCTTCATCCAAACATAACCACAAAGCAACTAAAACAGGCTTGTTCATATATTTATCAGCCTAGAGCACTGAGAATTTAGGCACCTTAACAGGCTTCTGATTTTTTAATGTCAAAAGTTTAACCACAGTCACCTGCTGTCTCCCTAACCCCAACCAACTTTCTTCTCCAGAGCCATCCTTCCCTTCATCTGCTTGCCATGTCAGAGACATTTATTAAAAAAGCCAAAATGAAGAGCGCCAGACATGCTTAAACAGACCAGGGCTCGCTCTCTCCACCAGCTACATCTCATAAGCATCTTAATTTCTCATAGAGCCCACATATATAACCTGTCAGCAAAACACACATTACAACAGTACTTCCAACTGCCATCAACCATAAGGTGTTCACTTCAGTGTGATCTAAACGCTTCTTTTCTCTACACTTGTAAACAACAAAAATGGACAAAGGCAGTTTTACCAATGTTTTAATGCTGGATATGTTTCCGCCAAATGAATCAGATTATAGTATCTCTTAGCAACATACCTGAACTTTTGTTTCATCTGAACCACTTAGTCACAGCTTTGAAATTGCCAGAAATTCTACTCTGCTTCCTGCCAATTCAGGTGTTACCACTTCATTTTAAAGCAAAAACCAAAACCAAAACCAACAAAAAACCCCATGTATCTAAAGATTGTTGCTAGTTCTCAAAAGTGCAACAAAAAAATTCCCGCCATGTGCAGACAACCTAAAACAAAATGCAAGAAGTAAATACAGATTCTGCAACCTAGTATTTCAATGCTAATGGGTGATTTGCTTACCTTCACAGGTTTACCTTGAACTCCAAACCCATTTATTACGCTGCATTGGAATCCAAGTACCTCATTTGTTCCCAGATTATACATCAGAAGCTTGAGTTTACTTGAATATTCAGGTTTCAGTTATCAAACCAAAAATGGCTCACAAGCTTAAAGTATAGTGATAAGTTTTAATTTGCATTTCTCGCAATGTTTGAGGGTCTTGAGAACGTTGATTGTTCTGCACTTTGGTTCCAGTCTGTAAAATGGGAATCAGCTCCCTTCCCCATATTTTGCTCTTCTAAAGTGTTGGCTTCGCACAGGCTTTTACTCACAGTTAACAGACGAAAAAATAAACGTCAGTGAAATAGGAGTACTCTTTCACATCAGATGAAGGTTTCTCTACATTGCAGAGATAATGATTTGACTATTTCAAATAGTCAAGCAACAATCACAAAAGTGCCCCAACACAACTTTAGCTGGTTTATCTGAATGCACGTGAAGTTTTGAAAGCCAGTGCAGAGACAGTCACTATGAACTGAAGGAGGCAACAGACTATGCTTATCTGATGCAGAATATTCTACAAAATATGGTTGATCATGCTACAAAATCTAATTACATCATAAGTAAAAATCTGGATCAAACATGATTAACTTTTTATTTAAACAATGATGTTTCTCAAAAATAGTCCTGTAGTCCTTGTAGCAGCAACCAAAAAGGCACGTAAATACAAAACAACCCAGAATATAGATCAGGCAGAATATAAAACTTTTAAACGGGCATTCTTAAAGCAGTATATAGCTATAGTTTCTATTTTATAAAAAGGTACAGCTTACTGTAATCCTTCCTTACCAGTTTCCTCTGATTGGTGTAATGTGTCCATCCATGCTCACTGAAAATCCTGACAGCATAACCTCCAAATATTACTATCCAATTATGTGGGGATTTTATGTGCATGTATTGAGTTGTATTTCAGTAGTGTTTGTACCATCTAAACTCTTATTAGCTATCTGTGAGTCTTCCCCTCTAAGGTATACCTGTTTAGAGATACAACTTCGCACACACATTTTAGTGCTTCAAAGTAGTTTGAATAAGCTAGTATTTAGTTGCTGTTTCAAAACCTTGGTTCCTTCTTCATGTTGCTTATGACTCCTCTTCAAGACTGGTGCAAAGCCTTCCTGACTGAACATACTATAATGGAATTACACCAGTTTCACAATTCAGAGGTTTCAGTTTAGATGTTTTAAAGTTAATAATATGAAAAACCTCACCCATTATACCAAACATGCATATAATTACATATGAAGTGCAGGAAGCAGATAGTATTTAACATGAATTTACCATTTAGATAATGGAATTCTCTTGCCAGGCATTCTTAAAAACTGGCTTCCAAAAATGGTTAAAGATATAACAAAAAAGAATTGAAGTTCCTCCTATAACTCAATAATAAATGACATAACACAGCACAAAATTATCTCTTAATGTGTTATTTTCTCCCTTTTGGCAGTATTAGGAACAGCCTATCTTCATTGGGGGGGTGGTGGAATAATTCCTTGAAATTTATTTGAAGTTCCTACATTCTGAGAATATGCAGAGAAAATGATACATTTTAAATGTTTTTGGGGAAAACTGAATGTTCATATACATTTTCGAAAATGTTTAAGGGTTTGGAGAAATAAATTTGAAAATTTTTAAGATGCAACTTATGAAAGACTCCTGTATGCAACAGTGATATCCCATTTTAAGGAGTGCTAGTAAATGGTAGCGTTTGAATTGCAAGCACACTGTGTCATTCACCAGTTCCAAAATTCAGTATTCTTCCCCTCACTGCATTTGTACCATTCTGGAACAATCTTGTTACTCAGTCAGGTTTCAATGCCATCAGTGGAAGAACTTGCATATCTGAAGTGAAGTCACTATACAGTGTAAAAAACTTATCCTGATAATTTGGGGAAAGAGGAATCCAAACAGCAGTCTAATTCAACACAGACTGTGCAGCTTCCTTAAGAAGTGATGCAGTTTTGTCCAGTTCTTGTTCTGTTTGTTCCACTGTTATCACTACTCGAATGCTAGAAAAAGAAAACCAGAAAAACAGTAAACTTGAAGCCTTTCAGCTTTAGACTTTTCTTGTACTAATTTTAGCACACTAAGATCACTATCTCTAGGGAAATTATTATGAATTCAAATTCAATCAGAAACAAGACATACGACTAAACAGAAATGGTCAGACTACTTTCCACCCCACCCATATACACCACAGAAATTTGATTGTTTTCTTTTTTACCGGGAGATGTGCAGATCACGGAAATGTGCCTGGAAACAGGCAACATGCTGATTACTGAGATTCAGGTAGTTTTGATACAATTATTTTAGGGTATTAGCATCCTGTAACAGTCACTATACCTCAAAATGGAGCCTTTCCCTTTTCTTACAGGGGAACTATTCAATCCAGTCTACTGAACAAAACCCCATCATTGTATGAAAAGAGATAGAGAGTCATATCCAATAAAATGAAATAATGTATTGACTTTCTACTAACCTGGGTGGAGGAAGACATTTTTCTTCTTTCTCCAGATAGCGGGCCTGAGTTAATGCAATACCACTATTCATGCACTACAAATAAAGAAAATACCGCAGTCGTCAATCTGGGAACTTCTGATGGCATATCATTTTGATCACCAAATACATATAACTAACTTCTATGACTTTGGTGTCAGGACAACTATAAGTTCTTTCCCAAATGGAGGTTTTGAAGGTTGTGCAAAATTATCTCTAATTTTAATACAGCATAAACACATAAAACAGGTTAGGGTGTAGCTTCTTTAGCTTTCATCTCCAAGTAATCAGATAAAAACGCTGTATTAAGAAGGCTACTAAATCATATTTAAGCATATTTTCAAGGAAATAAACTTCAGAGTTTCTTTTTGTTGTGTAGTCTCGTTTACCTGCCACCTGAAATATAAAACTTCCTCATCAACCTTCATCTCCTTCATGCAGGAGAAAGAGAACCAATGTATATTGAAGATGGAAAAAATACTACATACAAAACATGAGACTCTTCACACAAAAAAGCAAGTTCATGGACTCAAACAAGCAAAATTACAGAAAGCTAGACCTCCAATGGTTAAAATACACCACCAGCACTCTTTTCAATTGATAGCCTTTATTCTTATGAACATCATAAAAGTTTTCTAAGCAACAGTTTTATATGCAAATTGAACTTGAATTTTGAAGTACATAATAGGAAATAATTGTTTTCTGAAGTAAAAGGTCTAATACATATTTTTATCCAGTGCTACAGACCTAAACATCTGCAGCAAGAAATGGTTAGAAGATGGTCTTTAATATAGCCCTACAGTCAGCAAAGAAACTGAGTTTTTTGCAGCATTCCAACAAGTTACCCAACAAGCCTCCCTACCCATATGCACTTCATCCATTATTCACATTCAAAGTCAGTGATATATTAATTGCTATGGGGACACTTACATAATCCACAACTCTTTTGAGTAACTTCACATCATCTTCTCGAGATCCACAGCTCTCTTCCAACTGTAGGTGCAACGCTGGAGAAAAAGATTCTCCCACTACTTTTAAGCCAGAAATCCTAAAACAAATAAAAAGCCTTTAATGCACATCCTACTTGAACATACGTGTTAAAGTCCTAGATAGTAAATGTTTCCCCTTTCTAGATGGAGAGTGAGAAGAGAGGGACATTTCACTTTACTAATACTAATACAGACAAAACATAAGTGCATTTCAGCTTGCAACAGGTAAAGATAACAAAACTTATCAAGTGAATGTCTTTCTTAAGGAGTTTAATAAATGTAGTTTCGGCAAGTTTGTGTAACAATAGTGACTCCTCCTTTTGTAAAAAGGATTAACGATTCAGAAATTTTGAAAGGATCCTTATGAAGATGCAGGAGAAACGTTAGCATTAGGTCTGTATGTTGCTGATAAAAACACAGCTAGCTAAGTCAAGTCTTTGGAGTCTATATTAAGAAAATAAATAATAATAAATCTTTTTACCCACGTATGTGATATGAAGAAACAAGGTTTATTTTTTTGGCAAGACTTCTGATTTTAAATTATTTCCTGTAGAAAATCTTTACAACATCATCTGTCACTTAGTCAGAAGCTCCTCTAAAACTAGTTATATTACTAGAATTCCTCCCACATCTGTACATAGGGACAGTTGTTAATCGGGTTCCTAGAATTTGATTGAATGATTGACATTTGATTGTCAAAAAATTATTGATGTTTGATTGTCATTGTCCTGACACATCATATCATCATATTGAGGACTGAGTTATTGCCCTCCAAAAAACAGTATCCAATACCCAGGCAAGGCCGCTGGTCTCCAAAATTAACAGGTCCCGTAAACGCATGTCCCTCAGCCGTAATTTTGATTTCCTGACTTTGATGAGCTTGCCTCACAGACATTGTAAGTTTATACCCTCATTTTCAAAGAAGTTTTCTATTTTTATAAAGTTCAAGACCCAGTCAGAGCAGAAGAGATGTTAAATCCATAAACACCAGAACTGGAGCCTATAGGAGAGAGAACTGGCACTACAAACACACTGAATCAATTATAACCTTGAAAAAATAAAATTATACCGTAGCATGGAAAGCATCTTGCATTATTTCTACAATGCTATTTCAATTCACAGTCCATTCCAGAAAGATAAATCAAACTGATATTCTGCTTCAGCCACAAAACTGCAAACATTCTGGTGTCATTCACCTGTACTTGCAAACTAACCAAACACAGGCAATTTCTTTAATACGCAAGCACACACACTGCATTTGTCTCACTACTGCACGCATATCTAGGGACTGGGGATACATTTGGTAACATAAAGGACAAGGTAAAGCAGTGCAAGGTCCAGCTACAAGGGAGAAAGACAATATACAGTATAGCCATATAACATATCTCTTCGTAATTATGTTCCCTAGGAGTAACCTGACTTCTACGAAGTAGCATTCTACAAGTAGGGAGATGAGAGTAGAAGTTTCACTGTATTTTAAATCTATTTGCTGGAGAACAGCGTTTAAGACAAGCTACTAAAACAATCAGGTTTTGTTTAGAGAGACTCAGTATTAGCTTCTAGTTATTAAATAGACATAATTCTTTAATTGATATAATCATAAACTGTCCCCCTCCAAAGAGTAAATGAGAAAAGATGAGTAGTAAGCAACTTTGTATCACTTCCATTCAAACTGAGTCTTTGCTTAAACAACATGCTGTGTATTTGCTACACACTCACTCATAGCGGCTGCTTACAAGTTTTAAAATTAATTTTAACCTTAAAACTTTTTCTGAGAGTCACAGCTGTAGTAAACTGAACTACGTAATTCATCTTACCCAACTATTTGAAGAAACCCAGGAGTTTAACATAAGGTCTTCCGATGGCAAGACTTTAACTTTCATATAAAGTTTTAGCTATGTTTTTCTGAGCCTCTGCCAAATTAAGATTCAACAAGTATTTGAGAATCCAATGTATGCACACTGTAATTTTCCTGAAATCAGAGTTCACTTTCCTAAGAAATGCTGGGAAAGTTTCACTTTCAAACAAAAATGTACAATTTCCACACAAAAAAGAGAGAAGTCTGAAAGATCTGATTTTGAAGTAACAAAGGGACAAAACTAGCCTCCTGAAGTCCAATGCTCCTTTTAACATTAGTTCTGTATTAGTAAATTAAATATGCCTTGGACTTTTTTCTGGCCCTGTGGTGAATGGGTATGGAACAACTCACATCCATACTTTTAAAATCTGAGTCTCCACGTCAGGGTGGCCACATCCAGACTGACTATTGGGAACAGCTCCTGACTCACACCAACTCTTGAACCGTATCCAGGAGTCCTTTCAAAGAGCGCTGCTTGGCCTGGACCAAACCCATGCCACAGATCACTCCAACAATTTGACAGAGTAGACAATTGAGATCCAGTGCCCACGAATGCTTCCTGACATTAATGTACCAGTATGGATTTAGCCTTGGGGGGCTCCCTCCTCACAGCCCTCTGCACCCCAGCTACAAGGCCGCAGAACTGAGTGGCAGGACCAGGTTCTCGGCAGTAGGGAACCCTACTGGGCTGCCCTGAACACCATAAACATTTCCATCAGTTTTGCTAACAGAAAACTAGAATGAGGTCTCATTGAAAAAACGTCGTTTCTCTGGAAGGGAAAACTCTGCCTTTCCCCAATGAAAACTTGCTTTACTGGAAAATTCTCAGCCAGGTGTAGGATATTGTCCTGGTTCTGGCTGGGACAGAGTTAACTCTCTTCCCAGTAGCTTGGGGGGTGTGCTGTGTTTTGGGTTTGGTATGAAAGGAGCGTTGATGGCCCATTGATGCTTCGGCTGTTGCTGGGTGATGCTCACACGGGGCGGGGGGAGCACAGCTGGGGTGGTGGACCCAGCTGGCCAATGGGGTATTCTACACCATGTGACATCATGCTCAGTATAAAAACCAGGTGTGTGAGGGGGCTCGCCCCCCCATTCGTGACGCGCGGTTGGTGGTCGGTGAGCAGTTGCATTGTGCATCGCCTGCTTTGTATATTCGGTTGTTGTTGTTGTTCTCACTGTTACTATTACTGTTCTATTTTGTTTTATTTCAATTATGAAACTGTTTTTATCTCAACCCGGGAGTTTTCCTCCTTGTGCCCTCCCGATTCTCTCCCCCATCCCACCGGAGGCGTGGGGTGAGTGAGCGGCTGCATGGGGTTAAACCACGACAGATATGCAATAAGTAATGAACTATTTAAGGGATATTACCTACTACTGTCACGCTTTTTGAAAAACCACAGAATTCTGTCCCGTCCATCCTGTCTCCCTGCAACAGAGCTTCTGTGTTTCTATTTACTAAGATACTAGCTATTTTTCAATACAAGACAGAAATCTACTTTATCTAAGATTGTTAAGAAAGTTAAGAATATTCCTGATTTGTGTTAATCATCCCATCTCTTACTGCATTTTCTTATGCTTTATGAACTACCATAGACAGTAAGAAAGTAGTTCTATACAGGATTCAGAAGAATTCTTCCATTTCTTCCACAAACCAGCACTTGGCTTGTACCAGGAACAGGAATAAACATCATTCCTCTAGCTTACAACACTATGGTTTCTTCCCCCACCATAATCCACATAAAGACCAACATTTTTTTTGGAACACTAATCACACGCTGGTCCTTATGTATCAAGTGCTAAATTTCATGGGTTAGTTACACTTTGGCTAAAAGAAAGATCTCCTTTACTTTTAATTTGTTCCTCTCACTGTATTTGTTCTACTATGAGAAAGGAGAAAAGCTGTGTATTCTTTCCCACTTCCTTTGTGTACCGTTCTACCACCATTTTACGCTTCCTTTTAAACCAACAGTTAGTTCCACTCTATCATAGTGAGACCACCGTAAAGAATTGGAGACAAGCAGCAGCCATGGTTAGGCAGGGAAGATGAGTGCATTTAACACCACAGCATTAAAAGAAGCTTGTTCTGAAAACTTTGCCTCCTCTTTGAACCATCACACACTTTTTCTAGTGTGGTTCTTGATTAAAAAAAAGAAAAACACATTGGACCCTGCAAATACCAATTCAAATCTTCTCTCTGATATTGCTTTATGCAATTGTTAGGATAGTTTTCCTGCTACAGGGCTGCCCAATTCCATGGTGTTGTTAAGTCTTTCAAGTTCTTTCCCAGTATGACCTTGAGGAACTATTTCCTTTGCAATTTTTTTGGACCTCTATGTTACCACACTGTTTTCCATACGGCAAAAATACAAAAATCCTATTACAGACACTCAGGCATTTTGCCTACTTGTTTATTTGTGACTATACTAATCACTGAATTTAAGTGAAGAAGTAGAATCAGTCACAGGATAGAAAAGTACCAGCCATGGCTTATTTGCTTCTGTTTTGCAGTGAATATTAACAAGTAAAAGATTGATAATTTTTCCTTACACTTTTTTACCTGTATTTTAAATGTATTTATAATTATCACCTAAAAATGACAGGTAGAGAAGAGTATTACAATTACTCTCCTTTTAGCTCAATCATAACATTCTATTACTAGCAGAGACGCTAACAGTTTTCAAGTTACTCTAAAATTTTAATTTCAAGCATAGAAGCATCTGTGTGTCTTTGACCTGAAAACCTATGCATTTTAAACCCGTGCTGAAACAGAACGCAGCCAAAGCAGACAAGGATTACTTGATAATAGGATTATTCCAAAGAAGTTGAATGTAGCTGAAGTTCTAACATAGAACATCAGCTAAGCAGGAAACCACTTATTTGAAATAAGAAGCAACTCACACTGAATAACTAAGTGACTAGTACTATAAAAAATCAGCTAGTGTAATCAATCATGCATCATAGATTTTGTGTGTGTTTAAATGTTATTCATTTCTGTCATATGTAACAGAATACTGTTGAAAAACATGAATTGTAAAACGAGCCAGCATACCTATTCTGCACATTAAACAGTCATTGAATAGTCACAGTAATTTCTGTATTTTTTAGTATCAAAACCTGTCAGGGAAAAAAGCAATTACTCAGTATAGCCGTCTTTTAAAACAGGATAGTGTTAGGAAACTTGAAACAGAACCCTTATTTTTCAGTTAAATTCTAGCAATTCTCTGTGTGTCTCCAGAATAATGAATACTTCTATTACTATTTAACATTCAAGTCTCATATGTAAGAACAATATTGTACTAAAGGTGATTGCAAGGTGCATGGAGTTGTCTGAAAGAGTATCTGCTAAGCTACACCCCAAGTGCTTTTACTTAGACATTTTTTTCAACATGCCTATCAGCACTTTGTACCATTGAAAGCTATCATACTCTCCTGAAGACTTAAATGTGTAAGAGCTTGCAAACAACCTCACTAGCATTAAGGTATAATCTCATTTCAATACCTTTAAAGAGATTCTAAAAACGTGGACTCTTTTTAGTAGCATAACAGAGACAGTTAGAAAAAGATTACTTTCTTCCTTTAATACGTACATCATTTAGTGGCATCTCTAAAATCAGAAATAGATTTGGGCAAGGAGAGTTCTTTAAAGTTGGCATTATAAAGGCATGGTCAAATCAACAACAGCCAAAAAACCCCCCAAAAACACACTTACCCCTGTAAAGCTTTGTGAATTCGTTCGCATTTAGCCCGGAGAGTCTGAAAAATGTCTACACACAAAAAAAAAAAAAAGAAAAAGGAAAAGTCTTAGATATCCTGTTTCTACTTTACATTCCTGTAAGTCTAAGATTTCAAAAAAAGCATTTGGAAGGAAAACCAAGATATACATATCTATTTGAAGTAGTAAGTCTCTTCACTACTCTTCATGATGTTCCTGATTCCCATTTCTGCCAGGAAATGACAGGCTTTTAAGATCTGACAAATGCTTACCTCCCTTTATCTCATTACTCCAGCTGCATTGGTTCATGATTATACGGAAAGGATGACACAAACACTTGGTAATGGGATTGAAACGGAAGGTCCAACTTAGTTATATCTATAAAATATCTACAGCCATGCAGACTCTGCTCCTTGATCCTTTCACCAACTCACTGCAGATTCTTAAACAGGAAACTTTGACTCCTGGATCTGCAAACCTTGGTTCTTTTCCTTGGTAGAGGTTGACCCTCCACTACAGCTAACAGTCCTATAAACTTATTCTTAATTTTTTCTTGCTTTTGTTTAACTTCTGAGGACTAGGCGTGGGTACCCAGTAGTTTTTATTTATTTGTGACAAATTAAATACTGCATCTCTCTGCAGATGTCCTCCAATCTGTTGATGCAAATGAAGGTTAAAAACAAATACACACAGATTTGGCCAATTTTGTCCTTCTCATATGCCTCCCACCGCCTCCACCCCCCACAAAAAAGTCTTTCTTAGGCTCTAGCAACAAGGGCAATCCTCGGACTCCTAGAGCAGAAACTCCTGCCTGCCAACTTCACCCAAAAGTCCTGTACTTGGTCCTGCCAAAATTGCAGGTGTTTGCACCATGATCATTCCTGAGATTCTTGCCTGGATGCTTATTTGGGGAAGAAAAAAAAATTATGTAGTGCAAGTGGAAAGGAAAGGGTTGTTCAGTCCTGAGGAAATACATTCCCATTTGTTTCTCTTTAACCTTCCCTTCCTCCATTTGTCTCGAAGGAATTCATTTTCAAGGACGAAGCATATCACTAGTCTATAAAGTAGAATAGTAATTTCTTATTTGCTTAGTGATAATCATCTCTGTCCCTCCCAGCCTCAACTAACTCTCTCATTTTCAGCTGGAAGAAGAAAAGGGGAGGAAACATTGAAGAAGAAAAGTAGGATGGGGAATTATATGAAGAAAAAATTATGCATATAAAATTAATTAGCTGAAAAAGAGAGAGGACTTAACAAGAGTAAAAGCGTGAGGAATCAAAGTAGGGAGAAGTATGAGTTATTAGTTTTGGGTGAAGAAAGACTGAAGAATAAGATTTTCCTGAATTAAGTACCTGGATTATCTTCCATAATATTCAGAGCCTCAATAGCAGCAGCAGCTAACAAAGGAGGTAGGGATGCAGAAAAGCAGTAGCCTTGACCAGACAATCGCTGTGGGGGAAAATCACTTTTTTGTTTATAGCAGTATACACAACGTTTTAAAAGTTAATTCACATACATTTAAACAACCTCTCCTCCACACTTACAGGTTCATGGAAGGATTTAAAAGTAGGTCTTCAATTCACCCACAATATTTCATAGAACCAGTTAGTTTCTGTATGGAGTCAAATGTTGCATAATAATTTATATCATAACACTCCTTGCAAATTGATATTAGTAACTAACTCTCATTTCTAAGTAACTAATCCTGCCGCACCGTATAAAAATGAGACCTGGCTTACCTGATGGTCAATAATAAAAGATCTTCCACAGCAAAATCCTCCAATAGAAGCCAGTGAATTTTCCATATTTGCACTAATAAGATCTATATCATCAATCTGCCAGTTAAATTAACAAGTTATTAAGAGATGCTTTTGATTACATCAAGACTATTTATACGATAAATCTATTAAAAATGTATGTTGTTCCATATTATTGTGAATACTGGAGAAGATCCGCCAAACTATCACATATTAAAATGAAGCTACAATTGAAATAACAATTTTAAGCAATGCAAAAGGACTTTAGAAATTGAGCTTTATAGATCTGTAGATAATTTATTCTTTTCCAGGCATTGCAATGTGAAGAACACAAACAGAAAAAACAAATTATATAGATACGGGTGACAATTCCTTAAAGCACTCAGTGTGACAGTGTCCTTTAAGAATGTAAGTAGTCCCACTGCAATTACCAGGAGTTAGAATGTGATTAAAATTGAGCGTAAGCCTAGTTAGATCAGAGTTTGAACCTTAGAGACACAATTGTCTTATTTCACTTGTTAGTTGCAAACTCATTTTTTTGTCAGGCTTCGTAATGCACACTGATGACCACTGCTACAAATTCCCATTCTGCACAGACAAAACTGAAAGATTATGTTTGTAAATGAATTTAACATAGAAGCCAATCAACCAGATGGCAGTACTTGGCAAGCATCACAGTAGCACTGTTTTTTTCCTTTTCTAAAGCTGTTTAACATTCATTTCCCCTCTTCTACATTTGGTATTAAGACACTTAAAGTGAAAACAATAGGAGATAGGGGAAGAGAGAATTAATTCTCAGAATTTGATATTTCACTTCCAAACTGAACTCAGACACTGTCAGAATGTAGTGAGAGATGCTCCACACTAAGACACTGGCAACCAAAAGAGCACTTTTTCCTTCCCCAGCTCAGGTAGCTGTGGTAACAACCACCCACAAGGATACAGATCTGGATTCCCAAAGCACTCCTCAGCTAAATAAACAGCACAAAAAGTAGACTCTTGGAAAAATAGTTTGGCTTAATCTGCTGGTAAAGTAGTAAGACAACATCTTTGAAAAGACCATCAAAAGCTTTATCCTATTTTTCCCCACTGGTGTAAAAGGCAATAGAGCAAAGTAGGCTGGCTATACACTGAGAAGATTTTTCTGACTTACCCCAAGCCCCCAAATATTTCTGTGTAAGCATGACACTTTTAAGTGTATGCGTCTGGAAAATACTGCAATCGCCATCTGACCAAGCGTCCAAAAAAAGGTTAAAATTATGCCCTGTAAAAATTCTTTTGTTATCTTTCTCACTAAAGGTAAGTAGAATTATTTCAAGTAAGCACATGAAAGAAAAGTGCCAAGACCTGAACGCTTTGAGACTGATCAGAAAAGTATGTTTAAATTTCTATCATACACTACTAAACATTGTTAATGCCACAGGTATAAGAAATGAATTGCGCAATTTGCTTCTGTACAAGTCTCTTGTTCACAATAAAACTCACAAAACAGGCACTTACATTTATTCCAAAGTGTTCAGTAATTCCTCTTCCGTGTTCTCCAAGGACTCCAAAGGAAAGGCTCTCCTCCAAAAATATTCTAACTTTGTATTTATACTTCAATTTTACCTAAAACAGAGGAAATTATGTAAAATACAAGTCAAGCCCATCAGAATTTGGTAACAAAATGGGTGGGGGAGATAAGGTAAAGACAGACAAGTACAGTATCCTGAATACTGCAAAAATGTCAGCTCTAGAATTGTGTTCTGTCATTAAGACATTTTAAAAGCCTTCAAAATTCTTCCACCATGTAAGGCTAGAGTAATTTCATAAATGTTCATGTACCAAAAAAATTTTTTTTTTTTTAAATAGGCTATCAAGTACTTTCAAGATGATGCATTTTCACAGCATTTCTTCCATTGTCTACTAGAACATAGCCTGCACAAAAAGCCAATTTATGCTGAATAGCAAATATTTTCCTTGGAGTCACTGTTTATGACAGCTGTGTGAGGGTTACTTTGAAACTACTTTTTTTTTTTAAATATAACTTAGTTTAACAATTTAGTATCATACAGTATAGCTGAAAATACAGTATATTTTACAGGTTAAAACTAAGACCATAACCCAATATTCATTTGCAAGTCTCGTTACATATAGCTTCAGAATCCTAATTCTGATCAGAAGTTTCAAAACAAGGTAAGGTTTGGGATCGCCATTTCATCAACTTTCTCTAGTTTGGGAAAGCAAGAAGGTAAACAAAAAAAATGCATGCAGAGCTTTTCTATGTAGGCTTAACTATATGATACTACTATTTCATTAGTCACTTGTTTTCATATGCAGAGTTTAAAAGGCAAAGTGAAACCACTTACCAATTCTGGAAGAGGGCAAACATCTCCTGTGTTCATATACAATCCTTCCACTACAATAAACCTTCGAGTTACACGGGCCTTGCGAGGATTCTTCAGAGAAAGATAAGGTTTCAGTTCGAATCAATTGTTACTAACAAGCGAAGCTCTGAAGATTTTTTGATAGGGAAGGACAGTAATGGGAAGGGAAGGAACATAATGTCTCTTTTCCAAGTAAGCTTTTACTTTAGTGTAAATTCAGTATTTATCATTTGTAATGAAAGTTGAAATGCCTCATTGGACTAGTTTTTATTTATTTTGTAATAATTTTAAAGCTTTTAACTTTACACAAGTTTTAAGATGCCTTGTTTTGCAACAAATCATAATCAATCCATTTGAACTTTATGAAAAAAATACAAACAACACAACTACAGAACAAATACTACAAATCTTGGTCTCTATTATATTCATCATTAGTCTGAGCATTTAGAAGGCTTTTCAACAAGTGGTTTGTGCACCAGGATTCTCAATGCAGCTCAAACCTCTCACAAGTAGTGTCTTCATGAAACACAATCCAAAAGTATTCATAACATTCAAGTTACAATCTCCTTGTCTGATCTCTGGACAATATAGGCCATAAGAATACCCTGCACTGGTTTCTGTTTAAAATTCAATGGTATGATTTGAGTTTTGTTGTTTTAAAATGCCATTCCCCTGGTATTTACTTTAAACCTTATTGATATCTTCTGATCAAGAACATTAAGTCAGGCTTCTTACCTTTTTCAGTTCTTGTTAAAAGATTCAGAGAATCTATTTGACTTTTCTGAGTGGTAGGCACCAAAACTAGGCACAGTCCATTCCACACGTTGGACCAACTCTAGTGGTTAAGATCTACCCCTCCCTAGTCAGTATGTCTTAGTTATACATGCATGGTCTATATTAAGCTCTTGGCCACCAACTTTATGTTCACATTCAGTTAATTACATTAAGAAACTTTAACCATGTAGCTAAATCAAAGCACTCTGCTCTAACAAACCAAATGTGTTACACAAATTGCATCAATAGTCTGTCAACCACATCTAAAAACTCATATAAAGATTATCTGACAAAAAGTATTTTCCATTAAGGTATGTTAACTAGTATGTTGTCTATAAATTTGCTATTAATCAGATCCGTTACTGATTTAGACTGATGTTAAGCAGATTGGCTTATAATTATGCAGTTTATCTACTTTACTTTTTCTATGGGTTAGCACAAAATCAGCTTTCTTCCAATTGTCTGTAACTTTCCAGCACTGTGTGAATGATGAGACACAGCTAATTCTTTTTAAGATTCGTTTAATGAAGTTTTCTGTACTTGCTGATCCT
The DNA here is from genome assembly GCF_000690835.1 of Fulmarus glacialis. NCBI lineage: Eukaryota > Metazoa > Chordata > Aves > Procellariiformes > Procellariidae > Fulmarus > Fulmarus glacialis. The sequence goes on from NW_009194221.1 coordinate 15,783, forward strand.
GATTTTAGTAGCTGCTTTTGGATACCCTTTTGTATTACTGTCAGAATGAGAAGCAAGCCATCAAACTGACCCAAATTTTTCAAGAAAGAGAACATCTTAAGAGTTGAGTGCAAGATAGGGGAAGAGTCTAAGGAAAAAAAAAAAAAAAAGAATCATATTGGTTCTATAAATTAAACGGTTAGGACTAGCCATGTTGATTTTACGGTGTGGCTTTCGAAGTGATAATTAACTTGCATGATTTATTAGGTAAATGCAGTTATACAAATTTCTAAAAGACCAAAAAAAAGCTCTGTAATACTATTTTAAAAAAATAAAATAATCTCACACTTCAGTCATCTGCCCATAAAGATACTCCCCCACTACCAATGCCTGTGAGCTCACTTCCACTGGTTACACAGACAAATGCAAATAAATAAATAAATTTAAAAAAAAAAAAAAATCTATCTTAATTACATAAGCAACATTAACTGCTCAATACAGATTTAGGAAAACCAAATAACTGCCTCTAAGTATTGCATCCATTCAATTACACAACCCAGTAAAAAAATGTGGGGGTGGTGGCACAAAAGAGTACAAATATTTCTTCAAAGGACTGGTACCTTTTGATCTTCAGTCTCTTGTTCTTTCAACAGTCGTTCAAGGTCAGCCATATCATTATGCTTAAATAACTTGATGTTACTACGAGATGCTTGTAATCCCTTCTGAATAGCAAAGCAGGCAGCTTCATCTCTGTAAATAAAGCGAGCCGTTCTAAGTTTGCACTCAGTTTAACAATTATTCAAAGAAAGCTGGCTATTAGGACTGTCCTGTTTTTGAGCAAGTATCTGTACTTAGGTGTAGTTAAAACCAGATTTATTAAAGCATCATATATTTTATTTACATTTTGAAAACTCATTTCCAAAGCTTCTCAATTTTCCTATGCTCTATAGCCACTAAAAGCAAGCTAACAGATTTTTTCTTGAAGTGTACACTGATCCTTTTGTTTGTATGTGACAGCAGTTTATTTGAGCACAACATTCCATGGAACAGGTACAATACCATGGTAATCATCCCAGAAACCTCTCATGCCATTTGCTCCGGGTCTTAGAAAAAAGGCACAAAGATGTGCCTGTAACATTTATAGTGGTCCTCCAAGTATTCAAAACCTCCTTTTTAATATCCTTTGGGAATTACTATATCAGCGTTCAAAGAACTATCCGCCATTTTTAAGTGCTGGAAAAGCAAATCTCTGAGCATGATGGGGTATGCAATTTCACAGCTGCTTAAGTCGAGTAATCTTTTAAAAGTGGCAACTAAATCAAACCTTCTGCACATGCTAAGTGCAGTAATTTCAATCAAGTTACTTTAAAATATGGTGAGATCTTTTGTCAGTAAGAAGCTGAAACAGTACAATATAGCTAAATACAGGATACATTGGCACCTTGAATAGTGTGCACAATCCTGGTCGTTCATCTCAAAAAAGCTGATCCGGAAAATGTTCAAAGATGACCAAAAAACATGATCAAAGTTATGAAGGAACTTATGTAAAAGAAGTCAAATAGGCTGCAAGCCTTACCCTTAGAAAAGGGAGTACTGAAGAAAGATTTTGGCAGACAAATACAAAAGTGTCAGGGTGTTGTGGCTTAAACTCAGCAGGCAGGTAAGCCCCACATGGCCACTCACTCACTCTCCCCATGGAGAAGATGCATCAGTTCACTGTCTAAAAATCAAATGCATCAACTGAAATTAGTAGGTGTTATATTCAAAACAGGTATTTCTTCATATTTTTTCATAAAATGTTCAAGTTAAACTGTGAAATTACATGTCATAGAAGCATTGTGGATATTAAAGGTTTACAAAGGTACTAAAAGAATAGGAAGGCTTAAGAAAAATCCATCAACTGCTACCAACTCCAAACCCTCCTCTTTGGCTCAGGAAGTTTTGAGTATTGTTACATTGTTTTTCCTGTTGTTTTACTCTTTCCCTAGACAAATTATGCCTGGCTACTCTCAGGGACCAAACAGTGGGCTTGCTGAATCCTTAGTTTGACCCTGCATAGCTGTTCTTGTGTTATTTTAATATGTGCCAATATTTATCCAACTAATCTGTTGCAAATATGCATGAGGGGAACAACTGTCCTGCAAGAAAGGTGAAAAGCCAGCAGTAAACAGGAGAAAAGCAAATATGACTGTACAGTTTCTTAAGAAGAAAACTAGGTATTAGACTTCTGTTAGTTCTTGCATGCACACATTTGGTTTGGTTTTTTTTTTCCCAGCTGAGTGCCCAGGTCTGCTCTTCCATGATAAAAGCAGTAATTGATTTGATTTGGAGTATTTTGCAAAGAAAAGATAATTGAGCTTTATACAACAAAATACTTGATCAAAACCAGCATTATTTTCTAAATGGTTAACTTAATATGATTAACAATAATGAAAAAGAAGAACTGAAAGGAAAACTCTTTAATCTGGAATTTCCCAAGTAGAAAACAATACTTACACAAACACAATGTCCCCTCTTTTCGAATATGCAGGAATAGCACTGGCAATTGTTGCAAATCCATATGAGTATATAATAGCTTCCTCTGTCCTCATGAATTTTGCTAGTCGTTCTTCTAATTCTAAGTGCACATCTATTTGAGAGAAAAATTGAAAAAATGTTAGATAGTTTACTTGTTTTTATATCATAAAGACTAGCATTGCTTTTAGCAATGATCTAATTGCAGCAAATAGAATGTTTATTTGTAGGAACAGTGTTACAACAAATAACTTCCCAAAAACCAGCTGCAACCACTCCAGCCTTATTTAAACTGACAAGTAACCCAATATTAATCAGAAGCTTTGATAGATCTGAAAATATTTATGTAATGTGGTTCTCTAATGTTCTTATGCAATGGTAATTAAAATCTACTTGTGATTAAACCACAAGTAAATGATGCAGCGTTCCTGGACTGCGACTAGGGAGCACAGTTACTACAGTCAGACAACAAATATCTATGTAATTTATAGCAATTAATGAGGTCCTGTTGGCAGACTGTCAGTTCTTCCAAGCTGATGCTTCCATTGCATATAGCACAGCTATCATTGTAACAGAAAACTGCTCTTGTCAGGCTGCAATCACATACCATCTCCTCCACGCACTTCAGCCAATTGAAAAGGTCACCATCTCCATGCCAGAGATTACTCACCCTTAAGATAAATTGACACAATTACACACACAAGCATTTCCCAAACCAATTCAGTGAAAGTGACCCATGTTAGAAACAAAACACCACTAAATTAAAAGATTAAGAAGGGTAATACCACCCACCAGGGTAAGTCGATTGTTGCTGCAGAAAGGTGACCACAGCATTAAGTATTCTGCCTAAGCAAAATAACCTGATCAGACAAACTTTTATTTTAATTGTGTAACTCTCTTGCCGCTACCTGCTTCTGCTAGCAAGTGTTAGTCAGAGAATTATGCCTTTTATCAACTGGAAATATACAAGATTAAAAGACAAATAGAGGTAGTTACTGTGTGACTTGAAAGATCACCATTGGCCAAATGTTACCTTTTTGCAATTATTGAAAGTTCATTGAAACTAAAATCAATGAGGCAACATCAGTGAAAAATACAGATTCTTCAATAGCCTATGAGGCACGGTTATGTCAATGTTGCTATTTCTAGCCACATACCGACAGCAAGGGTGTAGGAAGAAAGGGCTTTGTAAAAATCTTAACTTCGCCATACTAAACAAGTATCTAGCATAACCTTTCCCAAAAAGGGCACATCCACCTGATTCACGTATTTATACATAAAAGCAAAAGGTATGTCTTCAAACAACAGCCTCCCAATCACAGTCAAGAGCAGTTTTATCCATCGACTGCAAACTATAAATCTTCAACAATCCTTTCCTAATGTTTACCTGAGCATCAAAAAATGGAATAGAAAGGAATTCTTTTATTTGTTTTTTTCCACTGTTTTTAAATGGAAACAAAACGCTTAATCACTTATTATTTGAAAGTTTTCTTTTGCTACCTATCACTTTGATCCAGCTGTATCAAATATACTAAAAGTTTGGAGAAACCTAGAACAGCCTTTCTTCTCCAAAGCCTTTGGAAGGAAGAATACTTATTGGAGTTATCTAATATACCTTTTCTGATAGAGATTTTAAGTAGTCCTTTTTCAGAATATTTGTATCTTTTTCTTTATTGTTACATGGACTTCAGGACCAATGAAACAATCTCCAGTCAGGCTTCAAAACAGGATGGATAAACTTTGATTCAATTATTGAACAAAAAGCCCAAGAAAGATCTTTTTCTGGCAGCAAGCACCAAAAAAAGAGGCTGGCCACATGGCATTTAAAACATGCAATATAAACAATACTGAGCTGAAAATGTTCCTTCTTGAAGCCCGACGAGTATAGAACAAATTAGGGGAAACAAGGACTGAACTGCTACTTTGAGTGCCCAGCTATTGATACGTAATGGGGAAAAATGTTTTGTTTGAGTGTAAAAGACCACCTACATCCTTTAACTAAAGAACTGGAAAAGATGATACGACGATCACAGTTAAAAATGAAAACTTGCCCGCTTCTGAGCTTTACTCAGCCACTACACTGAGCAAGGGCTAGGTAAAAACAGTGGGCAAAAGAAATACTGTCAGCAATAATGAGCTAATGAATATAACCATATTTGTGTTAAAGAAAAAAATTCTACAACCCTCCTGAATTTTGCCAAGGGCGAGAACATTTAAATTCAGAATGACATACAGCATACACGAATTTGATACATCGTTCCATAAGGGAATGAATGCTTTGTATAATTGTGAAGTTGAAAAGCTTAAGACAGTATTAAGGCTCCACTACCATTCCACCATGACAAAAACAGAATACTATCTGATTCTCCCATTCTTTATTGCAATGATTTGCTTTAGTCTGGTTACATCACTTGGATTAATCTAGCTTAAGTGAAAGCTGCAAACGCTACCTAGAGTACATTTGCACAGAGGAAGATATGATTGGAACAGCTTTCTACAAAATTATTACACCTTAATAAAGCTATTATTGCCAACAACTGCTATGAAGTGCCAGTTTAATGCCTAGCACATGCTCGCATGCAAGTGAAAAGCAGAAGAACTGAGACCAAATCCCACATCATCTTTTATACATTTTATCGGGTAGCCAGTCCCGATCTTCACAGTAGTACTGAAATTGTGGCTGCTAGGCAATCAACAATAGCCTTAAAAAAAAAAACCCACCACCAAAAGAGTGATACAGTCCTCAGCTGTCATTATGGAGAAAATAACCATGAAGATTCAGTTATGTGTGAATATACTAGTATTTCAAGCTTATCATAGGATAAAGGCATGGATGCAGTTTTCAGGGATACAGCACAAAGCAAAAATGCCTTAATAAGGACTCACTAAATCTACAAAATCCCTTCAAACAGGCAGAGATATGAAGAATCAAGTCTCCATTCAAAATAAATTATAACATGATATCTACATTTCCAAATGTCATGGTTTAACCCCAGCCAGCAAATAAACCCCACGCAGCCGCCTGCTCATCCCCCCGCCCCCTCTGGTGGGATGGGGGAGAGAATCGGGAGGGCACAAATAGGAAAGCTCCCGGGTTGAGATAAAAACAGTTTAATAATTAAAAAAAAAAACAAGGTAGAACAGTAATAATAACAATGAGAACAACAACAATAACAGAATATACAAAGCAGGCAATGCACAATGCAAATGCTTACCAACCACGTGTCACGAACAGTGGGTGAACCCCTCCCCCCCGCCTCCTATATAGTTAAGTAAGAGGAAACTAAGTAGTTCTGGACACAACATGACTCATTTACGGAAGTCACAGCACACAAAAAATTGTGTGAAAAGTTTGAGGCATTCAACATTACTGATGTAAGAAGTGTTTCTTATCAGAGATTCATAATCCTGCAATACTCAAATGTTTAAAGTCAAGGGAAAATGGGAAGACAGCTTGGGATTCAACAAGAACAGCAGGTGTTTTCCTCAAATTTTAAACCAATTCTCCGTTACTTTATCTGTAAAAGATATCTCAAATAGGCAAGAGTAACATCATTTCTTCACAAGTGATGTCATGCAGCAATACCACAGACTATATCCCCTGCTTTGTGAAATGGAGCATGTACCCAAAAAATTCAGAAGCCAATGAACAGCAACCAAACCAAATGCAACAGCTATACAGTTTGGATCTTAGGATTAGACCTCCCAAGAGGGCAGGAAACAACCCAAAGAATCTCTCACTTACCAGAGAACATAAACTTTTAACCAGTCTGTTTCAAATAATTACTAGAAAGAAGCAAAGTGAAAGATTTGCAAAACTAAAATCAGCCTCGACTCAAAAGGCACGAGGCATTAGTACACAAGTTTCTTTGACCTTTTCAGTGTTTTTGGGGAAAAAAAAAAAAAAAAAAAAAAAAGCCTGTTTGAATTCCAACAGGTCACTGCTGAGCTGTGATCAGTGAGGGAATCTAGCTTCCTAAAAGCTCTCTACTAATCAATTGGCTACCATCACCTTCTTTAGAAATGAATTATGGTTCTAGGCTAATAAACAATCTATAAGATTGATACCAAAGATTCAACTTCATTCTGATATATAGACTTCTAACAAATCAAAATAGGTACAGCACCTGGTTGATCATTTAAAGAACTAGTTTGATTAACTGAGAAAAGTTCAAGTTAGTCTTGAATTCAAGGCTATAGGAAGCTAACTCTATGAAATCATTTGAGTACAAACATGCTGTGAATTCCATCACCTCTGGGAAGAGACCGGAAAGTTCACAAGACAGTAAGTCGATGGTTTTAGCCTGCAACTGTGCAGCTTTTCATGTATTACTCTTTGATTTCCACGCACTATTTCAAAATACCAATGCCTGCAAAGAACTATTTCCAGCGGCTGATATTTAACAACTTACTACTTCTTTAAAAGAATGAAAAAACCCTTAGTAACACATGCTCGCATCGTAAAATCTAATTACAACATTAAAGTTATCAGTAAAGGAAAACTTCATTCTGACTACAGCATTAGACAAACTTAACTAATAACCTTTACCATAGAAATCAGACTGCCCTCTTGTGGTCTACTTAGAAACTTACTATTAATTTATACTTAAATTCACCATGCATGATTAAATTCTAATATGTTTATTTTCTCTTTCTACTATGGCGCCCAGAACTAAAACAGATTATATTTAACTTCGCAACTCTCCTCCAAGACCAGCATTAGAAAGAGTAAGAAAATACATAAAATGAACAAGAAACAAACCTACGAACAATAAACGCTACCAATCCATAACAATTACAGCAAGAAGTGTGTTAGAGGGTAACTGTTCTTCACAGTGATAGAAATAATTTGCTGCTTATATATAGGACTATTTTGGCTGACTTACCAAACCAGTCTGAACACCTTTAAAGGCAAATCAAAGTAAGTTACTCACCAAAAGTACCATAGAATCCTCTAGGTCCACAAGTACCAACACCGTATTTCTTCAGGGATGCCTGGGCCGCACTCTTTAACAGAAGAGAATTACACGAAATATTTACTTCTACGCTAGTTCTCTAACTCTTCTATACACTTCACGTTGACAATTTTATACCAATGTACACAGGCCAGTTCTTGCATCATGTAACATGACCTGCTTTACAGAAAATACAATAATGTACTGAATTCTACGCATTAATTTCACATCAAAACTATTTTAGACAAGTGTTTAAGCATCATTCGTTGTATTCTAATGATTAAGGACATTAGATACTAATGTAACTTGATAATCAGCTAGTATGCAGTAAGTACACCAGATTAAACTTTAGTAAAAAGACAAACTTAAATAGCACAAAATTACAAGGTTTATAATCTTCCTTGCTGCTTTAGAAGTATACTTCCTTGATAAAGTTTGTGCTTTCTGAAGTCATTCTTAATTTCAAAATAACATACAAAGTAAAAGAAGAGTAATCACACAAACACAATAACTGGAAGAACTCACCTTAACCTTTTCATTATCCAAAAGTCCAAGAAAGTTAAACGATGCAAAGTTTATACACTCCTTGCCATTAACAGTGATTATATGGGTGGGAGGACTGAAAACAAATTAAAGACCTATTGTTATAAATGAGCAGTTGCCATTTTAATAAACAGTCAAACAGTACAGGAGCTTTGTTTTTCAACAATAAGAGGCACACAGCTTTTTCAAGATTCCCTCTTTCCACTTCTTCCTTTGCAGCTGCCAATCAATATTTAAGTGCAGTGTCAAGTCACAAATATACTACCATACTCAGCAAAAACTGTATTCCTGTAGTTTAATAAAGAAACTGTAAATAACTTCCTGAGATATTTAGTTTAATGATTCCTTGCTGAAAACTTAATTCATACAAAGATGACTCCTGAAGAGATAAATAAAGCTTCTCCTTCAAAAGCAAAGTGATATCTGTTTGAAAGAAGGAATACTACAAACAAAATGGAAATTTCATTACTACTTACTTCCATGATAAAAATTAATTTAAAACCAATGTTTTTGTCATAAAGCAAACCCACAATACCAATCTTGTACTCAATAGGGCTCCTGAAATATAGGTATTAGCTGTAAGCAGACAAAAGTATTGTTTTATCTGTATTATCACCTCAAGTTTCCCATTCTGTTTAATCTGTAACAGTCTGAATAACGCATGTAATCAGGAAACACAGAAAGTGTGAAAACACCCAACATTAACAAAAGAATAAGAGCACAATATATATGAAGCAAAGGGAAGAGAAATTTTCTGCCCTAAAAAATTATGATTTAGATAAACAGTTATTAAAAAATTGAAGATAAAAATAGCTATTACCCCTTTAAACACAAGCATCATATCTGTGTGCTGTATTCTAAAAGCAATCCTGTTTCAGCAATTACACACTTCAGTACTACAAAATCAAAAGTTTCAATTAATCACTCAGAGTGTTGAGAAGTCTCAAAGCTAAGCCAAATACAAAACCTTATGTCTGCCCATTTCTGTATGCGTTGTCAAATGTTACAGCTGAGATCCTATGCTATTCCTCAAACCCAATAGTTTCAACAAGCTTTTCCCATGTGGTAACTAGCACTGAGCAATTTTCACAATCAAAACTAAACAGGGCTGCTCAAATGTCAAATGCCTGTGCACAGCTGCTCCAAATCTGGTTGCTGACAATATTTCAATGGGTACATTTGGCGTGCAAACCAAATAAACTTTAAGTCCAAGCTATTCACTACAAGTTAAGAAAAACACTGAACTGTCTGAACTTCACTTAAAAAAACTCCATGATTTTGTTTTATATCTGTTCACTTTAAAAATTAAGCACATGTTGCTTCAACCGAGCAATTGCAAAGCTTACAAAACAGCTTTGGAAAGCTTTTGACTAACACAGTGCATATGCTGTGCCATCTTCACCACTATCATTCCATGACATTAAACTGACACAAGCTGAACCTGACCGCACAAAGGAGCAGTCCTGCATTACTGCAGTGCACCTTCTACATACACAGTAGTAGCATTATACAAATGTGCAGTGAACTGTCTTGGGGAACTGACTGCCATTAAAAATACACCTGGATCTGTTCCTCTGTCTTGTTCATCAACGAGCTGTACCAAATCTTGGAAGTCCTATTAAGTGAAATCACTACTTAGGTTCGCAGATGCTGACAAGAGCAGATCTATACCTGTGCATTCTGGCACTAACACGAGGTTCAGTATATTCCCAGCATGCTATTAAACTTGGTAAATTTACAACAGTTTGCCCCCACAGCTCCACATCTCAAACCTAGAAAATACACTAATGTTCACCAACAACTCGCCCCTAACAAAGCTGCAAGCCCTCATGAAAACATAGCCATCAGATAGCATCCTGAATTTTACCCAACCTTCTAAAGGAATACTCATGGTTAGGCAGAAGCACTCATGGAAAAGCTTATTGCAGTGAATAATTATATCCAAAACATGGATGCTAACAATATCATAAAACCTTCCTTGCAACGTCAGAAACAACAAGTATTTGCAAAAGGAAAACAGTGAAACACTTAATTTCTTTATAGTTTCATGTATCTCCCTTCCCCTAGTATAACACAGCTCATTAGGTAACATGGTTAGGGACAACAGAGATACTGAGTGATCCAGCTGAAACCACAAATAAAAACATAATGTCAAGGAACTTGCAAGCAAGTCCTTCAGAAATTGCGTCTTTTAAGGACCAAAAGCACTCCATCTGTACTTGGACCTCTCACTTATCTCTTAAGTGTTGCATGTATCGAAAAATCAGTTGCAGAAGATTATAAAGTTAAAAGCCAGATCATTAGTGCCTTTTTATTTTAAAGCAAAACGAGAATCAGCATGAGAATTTTGTAGACATACTGTTTTAGGAAATAGGTTTACATTTTCTGAATGAGATCCTGTACAACTAAGCTATCTTGCATAGATTAGTTCATAGAAAGGTTACCACAAGAAGTAACTAATTTCTGGAGTATGACCAAGCCATCATGGGTAACTTCTTCACTGCTGATTCAAGATTGGTCACTTTTTTGTTTGCACAAATCTCTGCATTATTGGCTTTGCTCATCATTTGGCAAAATTACTGGGATTATGGAAGTGTTCAGCAGAAAGGAGCATACATAAGTGTCGTGGTTTAACCCCACGCAGCCGCTCACTCACTCCCCCTCGGTGGGATGGGGGAGAGAATTGGGAGGGCACAAGGAGGAAAACTCCCGGGTTGAGAGTTGTTTAGTAATTGAAATAAAACAAAATAGAACAGTAATAGTAACAGTGAGAACAACAACAACAACAACAGAATATACAAAGCAGGTGATGCACAATGCAACTGCTCACCAACCACCGACCGCGTGTCACGAATGGGGGGGCAAGCCTCCCCACACACCTGGTTTTTATACTGAGCATGATGTCACACGATATAGAATACCTCATTGGCCAGCTGGGTCCACCACCCCGGCTGTGCTCCCCCTGCCCCGTGTGAGCATCAACCAGCAACAGCCAAAGCATCAATGGGCCATCAACGCTCCTTTCATACCAAACCCAAAACACAGCACACCCCCCAAGCTACTGGGGAGAAAGTTAACTCTGTCCCAGCCGGAACCAGGACAATATCCACCCCTTATTCTATACCATCTACATCATGCCCAGGTCTCACATTTTCCAATACATTCCAATTAGTCATCACCACTTTTCCTGCCTTTTGATATATATATACACACACAGAGATATCATTCCCTTAGTCCATGGGCTATCCCTCTGAAATGTCTGTTGAGATCATTTAGTCCATGACTTCAGGTTCCATCTGTCATAACAGTCTTTCAGGGCAGGAGAGATGGTGTGTGGTGTTGGACTCTTGCATGCTGAGGCGAGTTCTGCGCGCTCGTCCGGTTCTATCATCGCTGCAC
>NW_009194222.1:0-25494 GCF_000690835.1 Fulmarus glacialis
TATATATATATGCATGAGTTTGTGTGTGAGCTGATTCCATTTACACTTCATTTGATAATGATAAATGGCATTTTTATTTAAAAGGAAAATATTAAGAAGTCCTGATTCGCAAGAGCAAGTTAGAATATATGACATTATTATGTCCTACTGCATTTTCTTCTCCTTTAAAAAACACAAGGACTTTGCTAGTAGAAAAGAATGCAAACATTTTATTTAGTCCATAGACAATTTTCCTCTAATTCAATCTGCAAATAACACAAAGTATTTTTTTGTAAGAGGGTGGAGGATAAAATAAGAAGGGAGACATAAAAGACACTTAATGAGATCATGGAACTCTTTCTTAAGCAGTACAGCATCTTAATTTCTGGTAAATTCAAGCAACCTCCATCTGGGGGTTGATTCTGTCAGTCTGTATCTATGTCTGTCTGCCTTTATCCATCTCTCTAGGCATTCATCGCTGTGGCTTCAGAGCACCACTGAAGGAAACAGGAGCTCTGCATGCAGCGTAGCTGCAGAATCCAGCCCCTATTTGACAATGATTGGGTCTGACATTGACAAGCACTTACACCCCATTCTCTGGCTCTTTTTGTTTGGCCTTAGATACACGTGTTGTCTGGCAGAAGTTAAAAATAAAACATTTAGGGCTACGCTGTGGTCAGTTTTCATGTGCCTCCGCAGTGCGAGGGGGAGGAAGGGGAGGGTGGAGGCAGCCGCGTCTCAGCGTTCTGCACCACTCACATCAAGGTCAGTCAGAACTGCTGCGAGAGCAAAGTCAGTGCCACCCAGAGCACGTGGCTTGCTATAAAAGATATTTTCCTCTTAGAAGTAATCACCTGAAAGTCCGGAGGGTCTAAGAGATGCTCAGGCATTGCCCCCACTGATTCAGGCAGCAGATTTAGCTGGCCACACCCCGATGCAACCAGCTCCTGAGCCTCAGGGCTCTTTGAAAATTTTCCATCAAAATTTTCATGGGAAGTATCTGATTTCCTTGAAAATGTCAGCATGTTTTTATTTCATTCTGCTAGACAAATTAAATATGGAAAATGGAAAAATATTACCAGAAACCCAGAAAACCCAATGGCTGGGAGAGGGGACAGTATTCATTTTGTCAATGAGAAGCCAGTATTTTGAGCTGAACATTTTGGATTAAAATAATGATGGTCTGACTAGGCAAAAGAATAACTGGACAAACCCACCTCTTATTTATGAGCAGCTCCATTTCAAGTCTTTATGCAGTAAACTTGAGTGCTTTCTCCCATTTCTCAGTGCCAAAGGGGTGGGTATAGGCAAAACATTTCTTCCGCCCAATTTCCTAAGGCTGGAGAATCTCCTTGCCACTCCTGTCTGCCAAAGCTGCAGAAGTGTCATAGCCCTGCTCTGGATCGGTGGTGCTGGGGGCTCACCTGAGGGGACTTCAGGGTTAAAAGCTGAAATGGATTTATATGAATGTGGGACCAGAATGAATGAGAACAGGATGATGGGACAGAGTCCACTGGTCGTGGAGCCAGCATGTAACAGAATCCTCAGACACATACCTGTCCTGGTTTCGTCTGGGATAGGGTTAAATTTCTCACTCTTACCCTTCCGATTCTCTCCCCGTCCTGCTGCAGGGTGGTGGTGGGGTAGTGAGTGAGCGAGCTGCTGCGTGGTGTTTGGCTGCCTGCCAGGTTAGACCACGACAGTCCTCATCTCCACCACAGAATTAGTTACAGGGGTTCTCCCCACTGCTGCTATGGAAGGCTTTTCCAGAAACTCGTATCTTTCATTAGAAACCCTCTTCTAAAATACAGGGTAACATATTGATGACTAGTTTACAGTTATTTGTTTAAGTAACAATATTGTCAAAGCTTAAAAAGAGCCTCTTCACTCCTATCGTGTTTATGGATGATTCTTCGCAGCCTTTAGTATGCTACGGCACAATCCCTATTCCCCCATCAAACTATTCACCTTTCTCTGCTCCTGCTCTAGGTTGAATCTCTTTCTTTCAAACATAGGTGGCTACAACTGGTCACCACACTCCTGAAAAAGTCTTACTAAAGCCTTCTAAAGGCCATTCATTTTTTCCTATCTCGACTGGAAATGCTTCTTTTGATATAGTGCCAAATATATGCCCAGTTCTTCTGTATCAGTCCAACCGACAAGCCTTACCTTATATTAGAAATTGTCATTAGTTCCCAGCTACCTGACCTCGCTACTTGAACTGTTGAATGTAATCCCATTTATATCTCCCCAGTCCCTGAGGATATTCTGTTTTTCTGCATGCTGTGAGCCTCCTTGCTATTGACAATCCCTCCCACCTTCAGCCATCAGCACATTTCTCTAGCAGGTTCTTATTCTTTTTGTGCCTAGTTGATTAATGAAAATATTAAGTGATATTGGTCCCCAGACTGTGCCTTCAGAAACTCCACTGTTAGCTCCCTCTAACCTGGTATCTCCTCTTTCAGCATCATCTGTTATTATCTCCTTTAGCCGGTTTCTGCTTATTTTACAATTCCAGGTCTAATCTTCATCTTTTCCAGTCAAACAATTCTCCATGTAGCTCTGTGTCAGATGCTTCTCTCATAGTGTATATACATCACATCTATTGCCATTTTCTTTGTCTAAAAAGATCAGGATAATCTAAAGAAAGATTATCAAGTTAATCTAGTAAATCTGCTTTCGGTAAACCTATTCTGTGTGTTATCCTACTTCTCCCATTTGCTATGCTCTCTATTACTCTTCTTTCCAAAAGCACTCTAATGCCTTGCATAGTGCTGATGTCATGCTAATACGCCTACATTTAAAACAGGTTTTTTTCCTATCTTAAATATCTTATATATAGGAATCATGTCTGAAATTTCTCATACCACTCCTATTTTAACATAGTCCTAAATATCCTTCAAGTAGAAATGCAGTTTCAAATGCCAATTCCTTCAGACTACTGTGTTGCAGATCCCCTGAAACAGCGCTCCTTGAATTTTACTTCTACCTCAAAAGGCATCATTTCCATCCTTCCAAATTCACTCCCATAAAGCCAGTATTCTCCCATCCCAGTTCAGAGCCATTGTCCAAATTGAACACTGAGGCACAAAATCATCTCATTTTTGGAAAGCATCTATGCTAACCTTAAACCCATCCTCCCTCAAGCTAACCTCACTGTTATTTTCCTTGCTGTCATCAAAGTTTGATGGCTAAAAAACCTTACTGTTTGTTTTAACTTCTTTTGCAAGTTCTAAGTTGGCTTCAATTCTCATTTTACCTCCATGGTTTTGGATCTTAGGCTTCCTGTTGATCACTCTGTTTCCATTCCTGGAAGACTTTACCATTTTGAAATTCCAGAATTTCAGTAAAAATACCTGTAGTGGAACAATACCAGAAGAACATTTATTGTAAAGCATTGCCAAAATTTGTTATTATCCTTTATACAGTATAACACTATTTCTTTATATTTATTGACTTCAATAGTATCTTATGTTTGAAAAGCATTGCTTCACAGATTCAGTACAGCAGATTTACTGAAGCCTAACGTGCACGTCTGATCAGAAAGCAAACTTCTAACCCTGTAAGCAGTTGGTATCGGGGGTTCTGTATGGCCCACCCTCTATGCATATTGATTGGGCTAAAATGTAACCATGCAAAGTGTAGCTGCAGCTGGAAATATCCTCAGTTAAAACAAAGCTTCTGGATCCGCATTTAATCTTTTTCTGACTCTGTATCAAGTTTCCAAGTCAAAAGAGGGTTTCTCTAATCGACACCTTTGAAAGCTCACTTTCAGATCTGCAGTCAAACTCCGCCTTTATTTCCTCCTCCCTAATCACCAGCACCACAGACTGCATAATTAGCAAGTGAATGACAATTCAGGAGCCACCGCAAAGCCCAAAGTGTGAGTTCATTTGATGATCAGGCCTTTTAATTGAAACTGCAGAAGGGATATGGCAATCCATCCACTTCTCCATAGTAATTTTGACTTTGTAGGGCTCTAAGCTTAAAAGTATATTGCGGAGTTCTAATGGGGTTTTTGCTGACAGAGGGAAAAACAACTCTCTAGAATATACACTTGTCAAACATTCAAGTTAAAGCACAAGGCTCCACATTTGCATAGCTCTTTCTCTGAATATAGTCATCCCTAGAAAGGTGCAGAGTTCTGGAGCTTTACAGGTATTTGGAGTGGAAATGACTATGTAATGCACAAAGAACCACCCTGTTCCCACCGTACAGTTTAGCCTCCAAAGCAATTCCATGAATTCTCAGCTTATTTATATCAAAACAAAAGCTAGGCTAAAAAATTTCTAGTGGTCTCAACCACAGTAGTGATCTTGTTTCATAGAAAAACAGATGTATTTCCAATATATCTGTTCATAATATCAATCCAATATTCCTAATATTGGGTACATTAGATATGCTCTGGGACGATGTATCATTGGCAACTCATTCTTCTGGACTATATATATAAAAAAACCACCCTATTGCATCTGTACTAGAAGGTAAAGTCTTAAGACTATGCTTAAATGCAAATCTACCACTGAACTCTATCATATGTTAAGCCCACAATTAAATGCTGTGACAAAGTAGGGTCTAAACCTCCGAAGTGCTATGTAAAAGGTAAGATCATGCCTACACAGCAAAAACAGCATGGCTATTGTGGTCAGTGGTGTTACAAACTATGTTGAAGAGCTATCAAGATTATCTCCCCCAGTAGATTCTATATGAGTGTAATGGTGTCTAATAAAGTCACATTTGGGTATAACTAAACTATTTTGGTGTAGCATTTTCATATTCATATTCATATAGTATACTGGAATACCTGGGCAATTCCATTTCTTACACATAGATGAGGCCTGATTGTAACTCTTCGTACCTTACGGAAGATAAGCATCATACCCAGGTTTCATATATAAGAAAAGAAACATACAGGATCAATTAGTTGTCAAATGACAGGATCAA
The DNA here is from genome assembly GCF_000690835.1 of Fulmarus glacialis. Taxonomy (NCBI): domain Eukaryota; kingdom Metazoa; phylum Chordata; class Aves; order Procellariiformes; family Procellariidae; genus Fulmarus; species Fulmarus glacialis. The sequence goes on from NW_009194222.1 coordinate 4,924, forward strand.
GATATAGCTGCCAAGCCAAAACTGAATTCACCATTTCAGCCTCATGCACATGGTCAGCTCACTTCAATATGATATATTTCTGTAACTCATTCCAAAACTAACAGAAGTCCTACCCTGCTTGGTAATTCAGATTATAGTTTCTCTGTGCAATAGGAAATTAATTAACTTATTAAACATAGCTCCAATCTTAATTTTAAGTATCTTTCTGTTAGTACATAGCTATATCCCAGGTTTGGTACCACTGAAAAGGCTATTCTGGTCTTAACATCTAGAAAAGATTATTAATGTCCTGTATCCCTGGTCCTATGGCATTGATTTGCTGCCCCAGTTAACAGGAATATGTTATTAAGGTAAGTGACTTATTGCTATCCCTTTCTTTACCTCTAGGTGAAGAAATGTGGCTCTCTCATACTGAGAATTATCTTGTTTCCATTAACAACATGGCAAAAAATAATACAGTATCTCATACTTCAACATTTCAAGTAAACCTTTCCGTTTTGTTCACTGGCACAGAAAGAAGAATCTTTATTCAGATAACCATGAGGCTGCATATAATAAATGGATAATATTTCTAAAATACAAAATAATGCTTGGATAATGTGACTTTTAACAGTAACTTTTTTCTGTCATGAATTTTGCTTTGATTCTTGTCTTCTGTTTCATTTAGAATTCCCAGCCCTTCATTATTAAATTATAGCCTACAACCTATTAAAATTTACCAATTAGAACTGACAGATACTTTTTCAAAGTGAAGAGTTAAGTGTTGATTTTTTACAAAAATATTCACATCCCTACCCTTCACATGTAGCCAGCATCTGCCCAGCTTACTCAGAGTAGCTGCTGAATTTACCAGCCCATGCTCCCCCATGACTGCAGATTCTGTGAGGTGTCAGTGTAATGCACTTGTCAAAAAGACAAATGCAACTTTAGGATGTATCCAGGAAGGTATTTCCAAATGCAAAGAACTTACACCACTGCACAAGGAACTCGTATCACCTCCTGTGAAATAGTCTGAATAATTCTGCTCCTCAGATTCAAGAATGAAAAAGTCAAACAAGTGCAAAGAAGGACAACTGAGGCAGGAGGGATGAGGGGTGAAAGCAAGACGAAGAGGGAAAATTACTGCAGTCAATGAACAGTTTAACATGAGAAACAGCTTAGAGAGAAAAAAAAATTCTGTGCTACAGGTGATTGCTGGCAGTAAAGCAAAAAGTATAAATAGGATATATTTAGGCTAGAAATTAAAAGGTTTCTAATCATAAGAGCAAAGGTGTTCTAGAACAGGCTTCCAGTAAGAGTAGTGCAGAAAAAAAATCCAACTGCCTGTAAGATGGAGCTTAATATAAATGTACAGGATTATATGATTTGAGCACCAGTAACAACAGGGGATTGAACTTCCTGCTTGTTTCAATTGTGAATTAACAATGCAACAATCAGACTTTTACTTGAACTATATTATCAATAACAATGTGTAATTTTGTATGGTTTGTGTATTGCTAGAGCTGAGGGCCTCTTCCAAACTCCCCAAAGTAAATGCAGTGAGTACAAAAGCAGCTAACAAGCTGGTGAGTTTTAAAATGTGGTTCAAGTGGAATGTCTTAAAAAGGAATGAGGTGGAAAGTGATTGAACCACAGCTCAGTCCAGGTCCAAGCTGCAGCAGGTCCAAGCTTGTCTGGGAAAGTAAAGGATGTCAACCACAGCAAAGCAAAATGCAGATATGGCTCTTAATTTAAAGAGAGCAAAGAAAACTATCTTCACACATAATATAGAAGGAAGACAGAGAGCCTTCCAGAGTAGCTATCACATAACTGGGAGGGAGAAAGAGGGAGGTCCCTGGTCACGAAACACCCGTCTGCAGGTGGAGCCCGCTAGTGAAGTCGGGTACCTGAGAGGGAGAAAGTGAGATAAAGGAATTATGACATAAGGTTTGCTTCTACAAATGAGTATAGGTTTGCAGTCTGAGAGAGGATGGAAGCAAGAGGTTTAACATATAGATCATTACTTGTAGCTCTTGTGTGGTGGCTATGTATCTTGGGTAACTGTACTGTCACCTAAACCCAAGTGTGGCTCTGAAAAGGAATCGACACCTGTTTTATCTTCTAAATTTACAGCTGAATATTCTGAAATCCTGAGAGTGACCCATAAAGACCTTTCTAGTTCTAGCCTTATTTCTATGACAAGATTCTTTTAAAATGTTCTCAAACCTAGTATCAATTAAAGATATTTCAACGCAATTTAACACCTGGTTGCATTCATCTACATTCCCACCTATAGCATACTTCTTATATTAAATAATAATTTATTAATACTTTTTAAAATACAATTTCTAAGCAAAAGGTGACTCAAATCAATATTCTTTTCAGTGTGACACAGAAGGCTACAACTACCTAAATACTATGTTCAAAACAGATGGAAAAGGCACTGCTTCTCTCATTGTATAGGCATGGAAAATGACAAAGTTTGTCACTGAGATCATGTTGTATTTCAGCCATTGTAATTGTGACAGCAGGATAACTAGTAGGGTTGTATTAGTGCAACAACCTCATGATAGCGGTCAGCATCAGTTGCCATTGTCGATCACGCCAAAAAGTCAAAAGTGCATTAGAAAGCAGATGGTTCTGGCTCCTTATTCCTGTGATCAAGCTTTGTCTCCATCCTGGTATCAAATTAAAGGAGTCAGTAATTTTTTAGTTCTTTCACATATCCATAGCATTTTGTTTTCCCTAGAAAATTATTCCTGTTGTCAACCACTGTGTTTAGTGTAACTGGAAAAGCCATTTTCTAGAAGAAGGTCACTTCTGCAGCCATTTCCATGCAGGAGATAAAAGCTCCCTCTTGTTTCAGACCAGTATTACAGTCCACCACAATGCCCAACAGCCAGTCAGAGCAACCTTCTAGGTCAGCCAAATCTTGGCAAAATTGTCAGCTATAAGCTTGTTGTTAATAAATTATTTTGAGAAAAGCCATTAAGACAAAAGAAAATCCATATATAAAAACTACTTCTTATGCCAGGCACGAATTTTGTAACTAAAGGTGACGATCCTCATACTCCACAAAATGTGCACAGAAGTAATAAATCCAGTATTAAATAATAAGTTCACTATGCCTTTGGCTAACCAACGGTTTCAGCTGGCTTTCTTTTCCACATTATAACCAGTCACTGATACATATTCTTTAGATCCATAATGATGGCAGGGAGTTAAATTTAGGAAATACAAGCAGTAGTTCTTCATGATACTTTTTTTGACCAGAAGAACACCATAAGGGAACTTATCTTGCATTTCATTGTGACAATGTTTTCCTATCATTTCACTGAAATTATCATTCATGTACAGTATTTATTTTTAATTTAAAATTAAAACACTGAATAATTAAGTACCATAGAGAATACTAATGAGTGGAACAAAGTGGGACAAATAGACTCTGTCTACAAGATTTCTATGATCCTCTCTCCATTAACATAAGCATGAGTTCTACTGGGTATTTACATATTAGATTTGGCAAGCAATAATACAATGAGAAGTAATTTCTGCATTAATATTTTTTCTTTCAAATAAGACAAGTTCCTGAACTTGTCAAACATAAATGCAAAATTATGAAAAAAAATCTTAAGCAAAAACTCTTGTTATTAAAATGCATGGCAACTAATTATTGATCTGATGTTATTCTGCATAAAGAAGACATGCTTGACTGAACAGAAATATTTTAAAATCATTAATATACATGTGTTTATTTTACTGAGTTTAAATTGGAAGTGGTAGATTATTCTTATTGTCTAGCGAATTAGGAAGTGTGACAATACTGCTGTACAGTGCTGATGTATGATATCTTTCTCCTTATTAATTTCTGTCAAATTAAAGCTAAAACACTACTGGAAACCTTGAACAGCCATAATATGAAAATCAAATATGAATTGCTATTAGAAAAGCCATAGTACCTTAGATTGCTCCAGGCAAACACACAGAGATACAATACTAAACACTGTCTTTGTATAAGAAAGGAAAGGAAAAAATCTCTTATGGGACGTGCTGCCAGTTGAAGATGAAGCCCTGTCAAAACTGCAGTTCTTCTGTGGGAACATGGTGAAATCGAAAATCTTTGTGCAGCTGGGGTTTCTCTTCCCTTCAGTTTTCCACTTAAAACAAAAACCTAAGTGAAATTCAGTTCACTGCAGATTTGCCAATGCATCATTTCACTCTAAGGACAGATTAATAATTTCTGAACTTATTTCAACTGAATTTCATGGCCAAGATATCCTGTAATTTTACACCTCCCCACAATGACCTTTATACTGTACTTATTTTACAAAATATCACTGGTAACATTTTTTCCATTCCAACAAGCTTCAGGATACATATATCTTGATATTACTTTGGAATTACTATGGTGTGGAGTGCTCCGTAAATAATCAATGACATGTAGCTCATTCACTGTAAAATTCTGAAGAGCATAGTACTGAAGACTGATCATCTTTAATGCATTTTGTACAAGTCAAAGTTAACCTTTATGGAAGGTACAAGCTCATTTTGATGAATGCCTAAATCAGCCATACTAATCTAACTCTGGATAATCACAAATATATATTGTAACAATAGCAACGTACCTGCTGCACAATGTAACTTCCCCACAGAAAGTGCTGTGACAGAACAACTCATCTCTATAGCCTGAACAACCCAGAAGTTCTTTGATAATTTCTCTGAAAGCAGGCTCTGACACCACTGCTCATAGCATCCTTTGCACGTTTCCTTTCAGTTATTCACGGAGGCAAAGTAGCAAATGCTGCTCTCGCAGATGAAAGTTTTTATAAGTTTATATCCCACTGCCAGAACACACAATGCACCCAAATGATAATGTGATGCACCCAGAGGCATCAAGTAGTTAAACAAATTCCCCAGTCTTCTCTTCCAGAGAATATTAACACCTTGATACATTGCCTGCATATAGATATCATATCTGAAAGTGCATTATTACATTACTGAAAAAAGATTTCAACATTCGGACTCCTGTACACCACTGACGCCAGGAAGAACTGGTTACCACCTAGGAGTTTTTGTTGTACAGCATTGCTGGAGACAATTAGGTCAGTTAGGACCATTAGTTCTTCTAGAAGGTAAAATATATTCTTAGTTAGAACCTAGATGCTGGTGATCCAGGGGCCAGCTATGTGAAGTAACATCTACTTTCTCCATAGGCACTTGACTTCCAAGCCTTCCCTTTGCCAGCATACGATGCTGCTCTGGAGAACATGAGCAATGAGTACCCTAAAGAAAAGATACAGTTTATGTGATTCATTAACCCTTGTTTTAACACCTCTTTTGGCAAGGTATTTGTAGCTCCAAACCTGGCTCCTCTTTGCAAATCAGGCCTTTTACCATACGCTGTATCCTATTCTCCGGTCCTTTGTGCTCTCTCAATGTTGGGTGTGTGATATTGTGCCACTGTGATCCATTGCTCCTCGCCAAGTTTTCTATTGCCGTAGGCTCTCCTGGCAGGGGCAAATTGCCCCTGAATTGCACTTGCTGTTTTTCTGCTGAGGTGTTTTATTGCTTTTGTAGATATTGATCTACTTTTGGAGTTGTTGGAACCAAACATCTCTTTCCATGAAAATGTCCAGGAGAGGAATTTCTGCAGGAATGAAAAACTCCAAAATTCTTCTCTGACAAACTTCCCCTAAGCCATGCTTTTCTGAAGCAAAGGAATGATTCATATGGAACATGCTACCAATAAAGACTGGAACAAGCAATAGTTCCTCACTATAAAACCCTATGAAAAGGGATATTCAGAGGTCTAAACCAATATCTTTACAGCCTGGAGCCTCTAGGCTATCTCGGGGACTGGTATTTCCCATCTAGTCTCTGATAGTAAAGCTCTATTAGAGTACAGGTGAGACAGGCAGTACAGTGGTTTTGTTATTTTGGTGAAAAATGCTCACTAGGCCTGAGGACAATTTTCTAACTTTTAGTTTATTTTAACAGGAAGCTCAATGCAGTAGGAAACACCAACCATCTTGAAGAGAATTGCTTCATTTCATTTACCCAACGAGACTATATTAAGTCTATATTCCCCCTGTTTACCCAGTAGAATATACTTTTGGTTTTGCCAAATTCAGTTTATTCAAACTACATCAAAATTCCCTTGCAAATAAGAATAATACAAAGTAATCAACAAAAGAGGGCTGATGCAAACACATCAACCCAGCCCTCAGGATTTGGGTAAACAATTGCCCAAACTCCTTCTGTTTCCTTTCTCCCCTGTACAGTTGTTCTTTCACCTTTATTCCCCGCCACTGCTAGATGAGAAACTCAAGTATTTTATTTGTGTTGTGGTAGTACATAAGAGCTCATCTCATAGATGGACCCCACTGTGTTATGTGTTATATAAACCTTGCAGTAGCACAACATTATTTCTACAAATGAACACAGTTAAAATTTTAACAATTGGTCTCACATTGATCTACTCCTTAATCTCAACCTTTCCCATCACTGCAGATTGACTAGGATATAAACATGCAAAAGCAGAAATAAAGATTTTTAATAGGTCAGATCTCTATGAATTAGAGGAGCTTGGAGGAGGTCAATAGAGCTGTACTGATTTACAACAGCTGGATACGCATCTCCCATGGCATGCTGGCCCCTTATGTATATTTGGGAAGAAAAATTACTACCAAAAAAATTCAGCAATAATTTTATAATGTTCTACATGAATCCCCAATAGCAGCAGCTCAATAAATATTTTGAACCTCTACTGTAAGAACATAATGAATTGTGAAAATTGTTATGTTCTTTTGATGTAGTAGGTTGAGAGCTCTTAGTGAATCAACTTTAAAATGAATTCTTTCAGATACTGATGAAAATGGTTCACTTACTAAGGAACTTAGCTTGATTTTGAAATTAATGTGGTAATTTAAAACTACTTTGGTAAAAAAAGGTTTAATGACAGCTGAAACCTGAAAAGGATAAAAGATGGAGGCTCAATGAATAAAGCATTTGCTGCTTTTGCTCTCCAGGTTTAGCTGATGGCTAACATGAGTGCTGTTTTCCAGGACTATTAGTTATTAGCACATAATAAATTGTTCAAGTCCAGCTCCTCATATGGTGGACAGACACTACATGAAAACTCCCAAGTAAACGCTGGCTGCATGGAAACTGGTGGCAGAGCTCCATTATTTTCTGTGGTCTCAGCTTGCTTCTAACCTTCGTAAACTAACTTTAATGACAAAAATTGAGCAACAGAAATTACAGTAAACTATGGACCACCAGTTCTCTGTCATCTTATATCCTGGAGTCACACAAAACTGCAGCATTCACACTTGATGCCTAAAATTATCATCATTAAGGACACATTCCTGATATGATGTAAGAGATGAGGACAAGCAAAGGATTATTTTCAGAGGCTTGGATTTGGTCATCAGTGAAAAACTGTTCACATGACCAACAACAGTCTAATCTTATTTTCTCAATGCATTAGGAAATGATTCATTATCTAATCTTATTTACATCATGGGCATGCAAGCCATTCTCTTACTCTTTTTTTAATCCTTAAATCCCAGCTAAATGGATTATGCCAGTACAATTTGTCTTTGGAAATCCTACCTCTGATTGCGTTCGTGGCAAAAATAAATACCATCACATGTATTCAGTCTAAACACGGGAGTCAAGCCCTCATCTGGAGTAAATGGGAATTGCTTGTTCAGATGTATAGTGAGTTGCATCCACTTTTTGAGTTTACATCTATTGAAATATTGGCTAATATTTTAGGTAGAGAGAATTTCAGGACTTCTCAGGTATTCTCTAACCTGAATGTGGTTAAGCATCATATTGCATCGATTGGTCCATAACTATTAAATAGCTATAACTATTAAATATGCATTAAGAAGAGCTCTCAATGACACCATGTTGGTACCCAGGTCAAAATAAAAACACTATGTGCAGTCTGAAAGCATAAAGGACTAGAGGAAGACCTTAGGTGGACAGTGCAAAACTTTACATGTGCATCATTCCTACTTTTTTAAGTGACCAAATTATCCAAACAACCTGGAACATTTCAAGGCAAAAGGTGTATTTTTTCCCAAAAATCTTAGTAGTAGTTTTGTTCTCAGAGGACAGAGTATATTTTTTCAGGATACTATGTCGAGTTACAATATAAGTCTTGTGGGAATTCTGGCCCACATTTTTAGCCCTTGTAAATCCTCTTTGTACCATTCTGGCTGCACTTGTTTCCAAGGATTCCTGAGAAATCTGGATGTCACATTTGCCTTACCGATAACTGCAGAAGGTAAACTAGTTTAATGACGTATGGCTGCTCCAGAAACCACCTCTGTCCTTCCCTCCAGCACATTTAAAACCAGTCAGGCCTAATGACCAAATTCCAGGATTTGATCATTAGCAACTTAAGTTTAGTTGCTGCATAAAAAAATTGCTTTTGCTTCTGGTAAAATGGGATTAAGATGGGCTTGTCATTTGAGACCTTTATTTTGTTATGTTATATATGGATACCATATGACCGTGGTATCCAGTGTGTTCAGCATTTCCAGAGAACCTGTCATCAATGAGAAACTGAGGCAGAGATGAATTACATGACTTGCCCTGAAACTGAACTCAATTGAACTCGAACTGAACTCAAATTTCCTAAGTCCCAACCTGACACTATAACTACTGGAATCATCTGTCACTAAAATAATAAGATATTTAGACGAAAATGGTATGCTATACACATTCTCCCCTATATTTATCTACTATGATACTTGATTCTGTTGCTTTACTCTGTTATTAAAAAAGTACAAGACACTGATCCAAAGTGTCTTGATTTATGATAAGTTTCATAATTCTAAATCTGTCTAAATATAAGGTTGCATGAAATCCTAGGAAGATTATATGACAAAATATTTGAGGAAAAAAAATAATAAGTCTTAGCTTTGTCCAGAAAATAGGATCATCCATATTTTCCTGAACAGAATTTTCTTTCAAATTACTCATGGATTGGTGGTTTGGGGGGGTTTGTTTGTTTGTTTGTTATGGGAGTATTTTCTTTTGGGGGTTTTTTAGGAAAAAGATGAGTTTGTATCTCTTAGAATATCAGAGCAGCAATTTAGTCAGGATTTTTAACATTCACTATATCCCTCCTGTGCTTTTCTCAGACTGTCCCTTTTAAGATTTTTCTCTATATTTATTAAATAATACAAATTACACTAAAACAGGGCTGATCATTGAAACTCTGAAGGATATAGGTGTTTATAGAATAGTTTTGGTAACACTAATGGAAATGTGAAAGGCATAAAGGAAATATGAAATATAAAGCAGAAGAGAAAAAGACAAATTCCGATGAAATCATCCAAGTTTTCAAGAAAAATTTCTCTGATGTGTGCCGGTATCTTCACTTCATATTGCAATGTTCTTCTCTTCTTTCCTCTTCACAGAAAACTAATATACACACAGTAAATAATGCTGATATTAACAAAGAGATGCACTAAAACTAAATAGATGAGTTGGTAATGAAGTATTTAACATGAGAGAGGAAAAAGCCCTGGCTGTATTGGACTGATCCAGCTCATGCACTCTCAGTTCAACAGGCAGCAGCAGTGAAGAAGGTTAACAAGATGGTAGTATACATTAAGAAAGAGGTATATCTGCAACAAAGCCAATAAAATTACATTTTTACTTTATAAGACCCTGTGGTGGTAGACCAAATTTGGAATATAATGTCCAATTTTGGTCATAAGAGTGGAAGACAGATGTAGATAAAATGGAGAAAGTACAGTAGAGGGCAACCAAAATGATTAATGCACTGGAGAAGGCTAACACAGTAGCTGAGAGAATGATGAAATGGGAATGATTTAGCCTCAAGGAAAGGTGATTAGGAGGTGAACTGACTGAAATATTTAAACTACCTATGGGTTATTATAAAATTAAGCTTGAAGATCAATTTGAAGTTTCTTGACAGACCAGAAATAAGGGATGCAGGATTAAATACACTATTCTCCCAGGTCACTGCGGAACACAACTTAGCTGCATGAGATGCCTGCATTTGGAAACTGCAGTACAGTCTTTGTGCTACAACGTATAGGTACACAGAGTCTTTGAATACCTGATATAACTGGTGGGAGCTGAAGGCTTGATCATCTGCAGCATCAGCAGCAAACTCCCTCACTAGCAGAAATCTTCTGGGTGAGTAGACACTGCTCTATCCAGATAATATCCACTCGGAGATGGGGCTGCCTGCTTCTTTTCATACCTACATAGTGGCTAAATATCTGGTTCCCAAATGGACCGGTTAGTTCCCTGCCAACAGGACTGATTTATGAGGTAACATGTTCAGCATCATCTTTAGATGTCATGCTCTGAACCTGATTCATCTCACCTAGCTTTAGCCATCTAAGGTAAGGCAGGGCACCAACTTTAAGCTAGTCACTTCAGCTCCCGCTGCAGTCACTGGAGGGAGGAAGAGATACTGCCAATGCAGTGGTTCATGCCCATCCTACGGCATGTGCCTAAGATAGGCAAAGTTAATTGCTCTCTGGAGGTGCCTTTCTCTTTCCATTGTCTCTGCTGGCAGCCACACATCTAACTAGGCTTGAATCCCAGGGCTAGGTACCTTTTTGGCAACCATTACCATGATGCCTCTGAGTTATGAAATGAATACTAGAGTCCATGAGCATACAGAAAAAACAGAAACTAAAGAGAAGTGCAGGCCAGATTTTAGACCAGGTAGATGGCATTGAAGACAAGATTTAAGTCCCCAGGTAAAGTGAGAGAGGTGATGAGGAAAGGTAAAGAGTTCAAGCTCACTTATAGTTGTTCAGGAATCTGGGAGTTAAGCAAAAATTTTTTATGAACAGTTCAGTTTGTCACTGATGCATGAAGGCTCTGAATCTGCATTGAGACAGTCCTGACATGGTACTTAAACAAAGCACAATGCAGACTAAGAAAAATAAACTGTACCTGAAGAAAGAAAGGAAGAGGATACAGTGGCTATTAACAGTGAAATATGATGTTTTTAATTAGCAAATGCTAATTGTAGGACTGTATATACAGTGGAATGGAAACATCGAATCTCAGGTGAAAGTAGGTGATAGCAAAATACTATTAATCTGAAAAGGTATAATGAGGAAAACAAAGTAAGAGAAAATGGAAAGGTTGATTGTTCCTTCCAGCAAGAAAGTGTTATTATCAATAACTAAATTATGTGGAGCCTATTTTCTGTACTGAAACAAATTTTATACAGTATGTATACTGCTTGAATTATATTTTTTGCATTAAGAAGCCTAAAAATGAACAATATTAATTTTCCAAAATAATATAGACTTGTCTAAATCATAGAAATCCAGTAAAGCAGCAAAAAAACTGTACAAAAGTGATGGATTCCACAGCAGTGACATAAGCAGGATGGAAAAGGAGAAGGGGAACGTGGGAGGAAAGAACTAGAAAGAGAGTTATATGTATAACTAGATGTCCAGAACAGAAGATAAATATGTAAATAGATCTGCAGATAACAAAAAAATGTATAAAACAGGATGATCAAGTTTTACATTTTTAAAACTACTTTGGCATTAATTGGAAAAAATTAATAGTAAAAACATACTTTCTGATAAAAACATACTCACTTTCTTTTAGAACCTATTGATTTTATATACCACCTGCATGAGATGCAAGAGGATCATAATTCTCCTGGACTTTGTTTCAAAGAAATGAACCAGGCTGACCAATAAAATATAAGCTGCTGCACAATTAGAATTCACTGATCATACAATTAGATCTGAAATACTTGTAAGGAAAAGGTAGTAGTATCATGTGGTGCTCTTATTACAATCAGACTTTTACAGAACATAGAACAAATTTTTAAAATGTCTTGAATAAAGTATTTGACAGAAAAGAGATTATGGTGTACTGGTAAATATTTAAGAACAGATAAAGATGATAAAATCAAAATTAATTCCATCAGAGCCCACCAGATTGCAGCTGAAAAGTTTGGAAGCTAAATACAGTTTTGCTGAAGCATAAAATCACAGAAAAACAGGAGTAGCCACAATACTGGAAAAAACATTAACATTAGTGTCTGTGCCATACCCAATCTATTGATTTTTTTTTTTTTTAAGGTAACATAAAATGGTTTGATTTTACTGGGTGGAAACATAAATTGAATGTGAAGAGAAATTGCAGATATTGGGACTATTTACATTAAAAAAAGATGAAGAAAGGTTATGAGAAATGTCAAAAAAGCAGCTTAACAGCCCTACTCAGTTCTTTGTGATTATGTTTGTCCTTCCATAAGTACAAAGAAGACACAATGAGACTGAATGGTTGCAAATTCAAAAACATTAACTTGATAATTTTGCTTTCTCTGGTACTGCTACCTAACCAAGACTCTGAAGATGCACTGCAGTAAATAGACAGTATATACAAGGTGACAGCAGTAAATTTTTTTTTTTTAGTGGTTTTGAAGCACCTTGCCTCAGAGCCTGCACCAACCTTCACCTAGCAGGATTGGTAGGAAAGGATGACTGGCCACAGTTATCCCATAGCTCCAGGATATGCCGTTCGCCTGCAGGAACTGGCACAGATTGTTGTTAGAGGCAGGATTGGACATATAAATCCATACATTAGTCAAACTGGACAGTTCCTATTTTTCTCCTTTGTGTGTGTTTTTTAGAAGAGAATAAAGGACAGTTTAAATAGGGATGAAAGAATCCATCCATATTGTAAGTACTAAAATTGCACATATATGTGTGGTTGTGCAAATGTATATACATTTAAGAAACACTTGGGTTTTGTTGTGGAAACATAATTATTATGTACTTAAATACATCTAGACAGAAAGACATGACTCCTATCCTTAGTTTCGCCTTCCTATGAGAGAAGAAGGATGATGTTCTCTCTCCTATTAATAGTTCCAGAAAAATGGCAGCATGTTTCTGCTCACATTCTGACAGGACTTGACTGCTTGAAAAAATAGGGGTTGCCAAATGTGCTCTAAGTAAAGTTAGGGTTGGTCTTATAAAGCTGGCAGTCCAAGTGCAAGATAGAAAATGAGCCCTTGGCAATACCATGTAAGGAGAGGCTGAAAATTATTTTATATGTTTTATCAGAGATGTTGTCTGAATGTGTCAGGTATCTGCAAACAGTGGAGGCTAATAATGGGGCTCTTCAAACACAAAAAGACTCATGGTTGGGTGGCCCCTGGAAGAGTCTGTCTCTCATCTTTCACAGGACCAAACCTGAATAAAGTGTGGATTTAGTAATGGTTTCCTATTCCCCAGCCCAATTGCTCCATGCCTTCTGGAGAAGCATGTAAGGGGATGGCCAAGAACCGGAGACATCACATGAAATGCTGCTGTGGCTTACAAGGTTGTACATGCTCATTCACAAAGACTGTGATGCAGGGAGGGATGGAGGGCCCTTGGGTGCATGGGCTGAATGTGCTTTACGTTGTGTCAGGCTACGAGCACAAGCTCACCCTGTTATTCATATCTATCACATCACCTTGCCTATGATGTGATACCAGCTACCGGACTTAAAGGTCCTGCGTTGGGTCCAAGAGAATATGCTGTGGCTGGTTAAAGTATAAAATGGGATATGAGGTTTTGGGATTCTCCTCCCTCCTATGCCATTAACCTATAGCATGATGGGAAGCATGCCAGCTAAACACTCTGTGCCTCAGTTTCCCACTTACAAACGAGGATAGTAAAGCATTCCTATTGTGTAGAGTAGGTTAACTCTCATCATTACAGCCTAGAGTGTGCTTTGGTATCTCAAGTAGATAAACACAGCTGAACTGTACAGTATTATCAATCTTACACGTGGCAAGCAAAAATTTTGGCTGTTACAAGGCCCTAACCTTTTCCTCCTGCCTTCCCTTCCGCTCAGAATGCCCCAAACATGTGCCGAGGAAGTAACAGTGATGGCAGCTGAGGGAGGGCCAGTGGGTACTGAAGTGTGGCTTTGTCAGTTTAATAAGCTGCTGCTCTTGCAAAAATGGCTGCAGTCTCTAAACTTAACCCCTGAGAACTTCAATTATTTTATCTACCAGTCTTTTGGATTACTGACACCCTCCAAGGGAAAAGCTGTTGTCTTAGATTAGCCAAAGCAGCTACAATGCTGTCTTCCTTAGAGACGGAGGATGACTTAGCTGTCTTATCCTTGGAAAATCTATATAATCTGAAGATTAATCCAGAAGACCCTGATCTCTTTGCAGCAAAAGGCCATTGCTAACAAACTGCTTTCTCTCTAGCAAAGCTAGCTCTTCCAGCCTAGAGTAAAAAAAGCTGTAACTGTCCTAATAAAAGCATTTTAGCATCATGGATAGCAACTGTCATAATATAATTTCTTGCCTAGATAAAATTTATCCAGAGAGTGAAATGGTTCCTACATTCCTCACTATGAAAAGAGAGTTAATTGCTATCAGTTAAATGAAAGCACTGAGAAGACTAGATGAACAGCTTTCTCTTGGATCTCCTACAGGTATCTTAGGCTACAAAATACATGGTACTGTATGTGTGTTGACTTTAAAATCATTGTGGGATACAAAATAATGTACATCGCCTCTTTGAGCTGCTTCATTAGCCTGATTTACCTCCAAGGTTCCTGTTTCAGGCAAGTCTGCTAGTCTTGCATACAAAAGGATCAGCCACAGTACTCTGCAGCATAAGCCGAGTCTTTTGTCCTTGCAGTAAGAGGGAATACAGAAGAGTACAAAACAAAAACAAACCTTCCCTGCAAAAGTATTCTGTCAAATTAGCAAGGCACTTCAAATACAAAGATCTTCAAACTCTCACTTTTGCTCTATTTTAGAGACAAACAAAAACCTTGTTTAGCAACAAAACACAGTCCTTGACATACCACTTTTAAAATAACTAATCGATCAATCTCTCTCTCCCTCTGTCCCTCTTTTAAGAGAAAAGATTGAATGTAATTTGAAAAGAAATGTCCAAGAACTGTGTGACAAAGCAGAAGCCAGATCTAAAGCAAACAGTAAAAGCTGAAAATGTCCCTGCTCCTCTGAATAGGGTAGAGTCCTGGAGCAGGGTGTGAGCGCTTTACAGGTTGCTCAGAGGTCCACTGTAAATGAAGTCATGTAAGTTATCTCACCTGCTCTTACTAGTGATTGTGGGACATTCTAGAGTGTCACCTTTTGAAATGTACATAAAATACTGTAGATCATCTCCTCTCCTGAGGGCATCTGTAGCGTGAAACTGAAGACAGCCTCACAGTTGGCAGAAACTGTGTGGGGCTTTCTGTTTACATTTATTTGTATACAGACACTGGCTTGTTTGCTGCTTTTTCTAAATTACTGCCCTCTGCATTTTCTTCGTTTTACATGCACCGCAGTTAAACCATTTTTTCTGATAAATATGGAAACTTGATGACTTGAAAAAAATCCTTCCATGTCAATTCTGCAGTTCATATTCATGCTGAGACTGTATCTAATTTTGAAAATCTTCACACTTGTGCCCTGCCATCATGTGTAATCTTTTATGCATGGCTACCTCCACTGCTGCTGAAGCAGTTGCTATGCGACAGATGAACCTGCTCCATGGGGCCCTGACATTAGTAAAAGCAAATTGACCACAGGAGCACTAATCTAGCATGAAAAGCAGTTGGTGCCGTGCATTTTCTAGAGAAGGATTACCTAATCAACAAGCAAAACCTCCTTTTAAACGTGAGCTGAATTACCTGGGTCTGGATTTCCCTGTTTCACACCTTTTTGCTACACCAAATCATCCTGAAGAGTGAAGTCTGCAAAGGGGCATTACTCAAGAGGAACAGGGACTCACCTCAGATCAGATTCTTCAGCCCTCACCCTGGCCTGCTTGCAAATTTGTCATCTGGGCTGCTAGTTGCTGTAACTTGTTTCTCCAAGGTTACCAAAAACTGGTAATGAATACAAATAAAGACAAAAGATGGTCAGACAACAGTGAATGTCACCCTCTTATCACCTCACTGATAAGCCATATGAACTTTAAGTGTCAAAAAAGGGTTAGATGCAAAAATGGTCACCTAATCCATATGTAAAATGGGGTATAATGCCTTCTGCTCAAAAAGCACCACAGCACACTGCTGGGTTTCTTGGAGAAAGTGATCTCAGGGGAATTATACTTTGCCAGCTGGATCACTACTAACATCATTATTAGTGATTTAACCCTGCAAGTACCGGGCAATTTCCTTTGAATTCATCACCAAACATATGATTATATTAGAGAAAATGAGTCCTGACTCACATAAAGGTTCAGCTGACCTCTATCCTGGATGTTTCTGAGGAGCATAAGGCTGATAATCTACTGTTTTCTCCTAGAGGTAGAAAAGATTTTTACCCTTATCTTGTCACAGATGAACAGAGTTGCTGGAAAAAGTGACTTCAAAAGCCACTTTTGAAGTGGCAAGGGGTTTATAATGTGAAGTATTTTCAGGAGAATTACAGGTGCTCCAGTGTCGGAGTATTCAAATTTGCCCAGTCGAGGGTGTCTGCAACTTCACTACATCCCAGTGAGATTTGATTTATTGCATAAAAGACAGGTTTCCCTTGCACTCCTGTTTTCTATTGTGGTGCACCAGAAAGAAATAAAACAGTCCAGCGTGCAATGCTACAGTAGTGTCAGAATACTTTGCACCCAGATGTTACAGAAACAGCATCTCAGGTCTAAGACCTCAGAGTACTACATCCAAGGTTAAAGCCATATATTGGCTGCACTTTGACTACAGCCCAGTTTGTGCCAAGGGCTCAACATGCTTATCTCTCAATGTAGATAAGGTGGCTCAAATTTCTCAGGAGATATTTGGAAGAGGATAGGATGAGAATTTGATGACATCTTCATGGGGATAATACTGAAAATGGATGCATCATAAGGCTTATAAAAGGATCTCAGATAGGAAAACAGAAGTTACTTCTTACAAAACCTTAATCTCTTCCTTAACTCTTTGTTTGTCTCAGCTTCTGAACATAACAGCAACTACAACAGAACTTGCTGTCCTTAAAATAATCATTTCATTTAGCTCATCAAATGAGTTTTACTTCTAGTGCTGCTGCTGTTTATGACTAAACTCTTGTTAAGGCATACAGTACAAGGGTTACTGACTATTCACTGAGTGACGCGAAGGGACTTAGTGGTACAACTTCCATTAACCTTAATAGGATCCACACAGCTAAATCTCCACCCTGAATATTTAACCTCCACTGTCTCTGTCTCTTCTAGTCTGTATAAATTGCATTGAAGAGCAAAATAAACAAATCCATATATACTGCCTTTGGCATAATGCTTAAGCATACACAGCATATATTCAGCATACCTTCACGCTGATCTCAGATGGGTCCTGCCCCCCAGCCTGATCATTGCCCATGCACATCAGCACAACAGTGACTGACCTTGTAAGCCTTGCCTGACACATGCATACAAAGTTCTTCATATCAGCTGAGCTTCAGTTCTTTGCAATGTTATACTAAGAGCCTTTTGTACAGGATTATCTACTGCCACAGATAAGAAGCTATCATGTTCCATACTTGCAGAACTTTTATTCAGACTCATCATAAATGAATCAAGATAAATGTAGGACCAGTGAGAACCTGGGAGGTGGGCGTTCAGTTCATACCCATACAGGAGATATTTAGATTACTGAACCAGTGCTCTAGCACTGAACCAATGCTCTAGCACAGATTTCAGGGCATCAGCAGACATCAGCCAATGGCAACATTATGCATTGGATAAGTTCAACACAGCTTTTAGAATTTCACACTGTACTTTTTTGCCATATACATTGACTGTGCGAAGCAACTTTTGTACCACAGAACCACAGTCTGGTGATTGGAACTTGGTCTACAAAACACACTGTAGTTCTAGGCAGATCCTTACTTTCAATGTCCAGGCTTCAGAGAGGTCACCATGTGCTGTAAATTAGTTGCCACCTCAGAGTTCTCACCCAAAAGTAGCTGCACAACTGTAGCTGGTAATACTGTAGTTGTCTCCTACATGTGCAGACACATGTTTAAAAGGCACAGACGTGCAGAGTCCTTATTTATCCTCTCAAGTACCAGTTGGTGTAAATCAGCCACTGGCTTCAATTGGCCCCTCGTAACTGGAACACAAGAAACTTGGATTCTCTTTCCAGCTTTGTCCCCTGCCTGTTCTGCAACCACAGCTGTATCATTTCACTTCTCCGTGACTGCTGGTTAAAATATTTCTCTTATCTGTGAGATGCTGATATTCTTTCTAGGCTGCATTAAGATATACTTATAAAACCTGTCAAAAAAGAGCTAGGTGTTATTTGTGTTTAGTTGAAAAAAACAAATTGGTATGTTAGGCCTATTATTCAACCCAGGAGACCCTGGGAATCCTTGGCCCCAAGGAATTTACTGAGCATTCTGGCACTCACTGGGGACATGGATTTACCCAGGAAATGTGACATCTTTTGTACAACTCTCACCTCCAAGTGGACTATTTTATCCAGCAAAGGTCCAAATGCAAGGGTACAGAACTGGAAGGTCAATGAATACATGCAGCTTCAGTTGTTGACCACTGCATCCTTTAAGCTGCTAATCAAGGCAGCAAACATCTGCTAAGAACCAGATTCAATACTCTTAATGTAAAGCCACTGCAAAACTGTTCCTCTGCCAGTTAGAGCTCCTTCTGTTTTCATGATCAGTTTAAGTACATTTGTTCTTGCCCCAGGTTTGACTAGTTCTTCTCTCTCTCCCTTCTTCACCCACCCTTCCGATAGCATGTGTGCACACAATTCAGTGTATATCCTTATAAAGAGAGAAATTATATCCATTCAGTCTTGACTTGAGTAGGTTCGGCAAGCTTTTAGGATGTGCTACAACCTAAGGAGAACAGCTGTCCAAGCTGGCCTCCATGGGAGCCAGCTCCAGTTCTAGAAAGCCGCAAAGGTGCTTCAGCACAGCATTCCACCTGAGAAAGAAGCACTGCTGCATTGCAGGGTACTTCAGTTGAGGTTCAGGGCCACACTGATGCTGCTATTTCCACATTTGAGTGCACCATCTGGATGTACTAGCTTGGGCAGGTGCTAGCTCAAGGTTTTCTTTGCTGTACTTCAATACACACAATAGGTACGTCCCCACTTGTCAGGCAGGCTCTCCAGTTCCTCCTTGTCACCCCACTGTCCTTTGCAGCACCTGTTTCAGCTTGACTTTGTTTTCCTTGAAGGTAAGTGATGAGAATTATACAGATGAGATTGTTCAAAACTCATCAGTGTTTTGTACAATGGTCTTAATACTTCCCTCTTTCTCCTGGAAATACCTCTCTTAATGGATCCTGTGATCACATATGGTGCTTCTGCCCATTCATGTTAATTTAATCTCTCCTGTTGTTCATCAGAGCTTTTTTTCTGCCCTAACAGCCACTTCTTTTTTTGAGCAGTGACACAAATTATCATTAAGCAGGGCAATGCTCAAACCCTCAAGGGCTTCAATTAGGTTTTGGGGTTCCATGTGAGAGGACTGCACCAGAATACTATAATCCTTTCTTTATTCTTTAATGATCATTACACTCTCAATATATTAATAAAACTCATTTCCCATCCTTCTGGATATGCAAGACAAAAGTAATTAAAACAAAAATTAAGAAGCTCTTGTTAAATGTAATAACAACAAGGGTCCAAATTCACCTTTCAGCAAAGCTCCGACAGCTTGATTCTGTGCCAAAAAAATTCACCATTTGTGAATTATTTCACCTGGACTCTGAATGTTTGTGTGAGTTACCTGGTTTTTGCTTTGATCTCTTTGATTGTGAGATGGGAATGGAAATTTTGAGAAGGCATCCCAAGGTTTATGCAATTTCCTTTTTTTTTAAATAATGAAAACAATGACCAGATATTCTACATGCATTTCACAGTAAAATATTTTCTATTTCAGCATTTGTGACCTTCTCTCTTACATTTTGGTGTCTCTTAAAGTTAAGTTTCTATCCCTTACTAAATGACCCACCAAGGACTGGGAGGAAGCTGGGACAGAAATGCATGAACTTCAAACTCAGAGCTGGGAGGAGAGGAGCACATAAAAAAATCTGAAGCCCAAACTTATACGTTTCATGTGATGAAAACTAATTATAAAATCAGAATGCATTACCATAATTGTTTATATCTGTGTTTTAAGGAATTTGCTGTCTTCTGAATCTAATAAACGAAGGAACTGAAGCTTGACTGCTACAACAGTTTTTAATCTGTTTGGAAATTAGTCCAAACAATGAAGAAAGGCTTTCCAGTATTACATGAAAATGTTACAGTAAGGAAAGAAAATGGAAGGGCAAAACCTTTTAAAAAAAAAACAAGGAAACAAACAAAACTGCTTAATTATTAATTGGGGATAATTAGGGGCAGAATGTGCCTGGCTCACCTGGAGTGCAGGACGGGAAACAAGGGCATATGAAGCGTTGCCCTTGGCTCTCTCACCCCACACACCCCCGGCAGATGCCATACGTTGCTCCCCAAGGAAGCTGGGAGCCAAGGGCCCTTGTGCACTGGCTGGGAGGGGTTGGCAGGTTACAGACAGAGTATTATGGGACCCAATGAGATCCATCCACGGGTCCTGAAGGAACTGTGTATGAAGTTGCTAAGCTACTATCCATCATA
>NW_009194223.1:0-337 GCF_000690835.1 Fulmarus glacialis
GCCCTGGGCGGGCTGCAGCCCAGCGGGCGCGAGTGGGCTCCCTCTCTACCGATGGCTTGAAACTGGTGGGTGAGAAGGAGCAGCTCTTCCCCGACAGTGACTTGTTGCCTCCCTGCAGGTCCCGGGCTCCCCGTCCCAGCCAGCCCCCAGCACACCAGCACCCGGGGAGCAGAGGGATGAGCCATCACGGTACGCGGGGGCCACCCTCGGAAGCAGGGACTGGTTGCATGGCCTGCTTTGAGATCATACCTATCAACGTAAACGGCAGTGTGGATTCTGCCGCAGGGGCATTTCTGTCTGAGGACTAAGAGCTTCTAAAAATACAAAGGGAATTTGC
>NW_009194223.1:399-877 GCF_000690835.1 Fulmarus glacialis
AACATCAGCTTTGGAGCTTAAAACATTTTGTTCCTGGAGTCTAAACACTGTCAATGTATGGTACTCAGAGGGAGGCGAGATCAAGCTGCTGGGATGCAAGGAAAATGGAAAAAAAATCACTTTCCTTTCTTTTGCTTTGTGTGCTTACAGAGCTGCTGTGCTCCAGGCTCATAAAAGCTGCACTGTCCTTTCGGTACCTCTCCCCCAGCATTTACCTGGGCTCTTGCTGCATCTTTCAGAGGAAGAATGAATACAGTTCTAAAATACATCTCTCTGCCCCTTTTGTTGAAATTTTGGCCTGTGCTTTGGCCACCCCCGCTCTGAGCACTCGCAGGCTCCTGCCTGCTGGATTCTGTGCCCGGAGCCGATCCCTGGCTGTCCGCGTGCCGCTGCCCCGCGCTGGGCTCCCCGTCTCTGCCGCGTTCGGGGGGTCCCACGGGCCAGCGCTGGGCTCACGGCACGCAGGCACCTCCCGGCG
>NW_009194224.1:0-37851 GCF_000690835.1 Fulmarus glacialis
TCAAGTTGCGCCAAGGGAGGTTCAGATTGAACATTAGGAAAAATTTCTTTCCAGGAACAGGCTGCCCAGGGAAGTGGTGGAGTTACCATCCCTGGAAGTATTTAAAAGACATGTAGATGAGGCGCTTAGGGACATGGTTTAGTGGGCATGGTGGTGTTGGGTTGACAGTTGGACTCGGTGATCTTAGAGGTCTTTTCCAACCTTAATGATTCTATGATTCTATGATTCTATGAAAAAGAGCCTTTCACTTCTATACGTGTAGTCTGGCCTACTCCAGCAGCCAACAAAAAGAGCTGCTGTGGAATTTTTTTTTTTCTTCCTGGTCTGAATGAACTGCACAAGGGCCATGTTCTGTCATCACAAAAGACTGCCAGTCTTAGCTTAGAAATAAGGCACTGAAGAGGCCTGAAGAGAAGTGAATGTCTTACCTTTGGAAAAATGCAAGGCGCTGGTGTGGGCGCTGGGAAGATGCTTGCGCTGGTTCTGTCTCTACTGCCTCGGTTCCCTGTGCACACTTGTTTCATAAACAGCTGCGATGACACTCCTGTGGTCTGAAACTGCCTGCGGGCTGTAGGATGCTGCCCCTGCAGCAGAATAAGTGAAACGAAGCACGTGAAGACTCCTCAAAAACTTCAGAGTAAAGTTTGGTCACTGTTAGATCTCTGATGGAAGATGGACTTCGCACAGAAATGGCTGAGGGGTGCTTATATCTTGCGATGCTGTCAAATCATGAGGGCAACCGAAGGGAAAAGAATTCAGAAAATAGGTAACAAAGAACAATAGACAATAATAACATCTTCAGTCTCTGCAGCGGTGAGTGGGTAATGTAGCTAAGTGCTTAAAAAAGGTCGTCTTTTTCATTAAAGCCCCCTAAATTTCAGTGTATTCTAAATCATAACTATTTTAACTGGAATTTTGTGGGCAGCTTCATCCTGCGGTAACACTGTTCATGACTACTTACAGATTTGCCAGTGAGACCTTGGCATTTAGGAGATCTCCCTACTATCTCGCTGCTTTCTGGAAAACTTTTAGCTGGTTCTTATGGTTGGAAACTGGTACTTTCCCGACTTCTGTGCTCTTGTAGCCTTTGTGGAGGGGGAGTCTTGAGAGCTGCATCTGGGTTCTAAGCACCCCAGGAGTCATTCAGGGTTGTCTTTTAAAAAGATTGCCACAAATACAGAAATAGAATAATATGGTGTTTGCCAGTTAACCTGGGAGCACCCTGACCGTGAACCTAGGATAAGATAAAGTACAGGAAACTTTGTGCAATTCAAACAGTCTGCTCAGTTACAATGGTTTTAATGATAAATAAAAGGAAATGACCATGCTAATGTCTTGCCCTGTATTTATGATTCAGTCCAAGAGGTTTGTTTCTTTCTGTATATCTCAGCTGTCAAGATGTTTGTCTACGTAGTTGTGAATTCCAATCTTAGCACACTCCCTGTAGCCCTAGATTTGTCCTTGGAGAAGAGGACTTTGTGCCTTCTTCTAAGCTTCCATTTGGATTCAGTATGTTCATCCTTCTTCCCTGCCTATCCTGACTGTCGTCCAGATAACCCACTCAGGCAAAGCTAATGTAGTATTTCCTCTTGAACTTTTACACATACTAAAGCAGTCTTGAGCATTTATATATCTTTATCTGTATCTATCTTTATATGGTATTTTAATTTTTTTTTGTATATATAAAAAAATTGTGTGTACATGTCCCTTCAGCCCCCGTACAGTAGAATTTTTCACATCTATGATCAGCGTAACTAATGAAAGAATAATATGTGATGATGTTAAGTATTGTAATTAATGATTATTCAGTCACAAGAGTACACATCAGCAGGGTATTGTGTAAACAATGTTTTTTATAGTAAAATTTTGTCATAAATTTTATTATAAGCTTATGTGCTTATAGCTTGCAGTAAAAGGTCCAATGTGATATTCCTATAACCTCTAATAACCATTTGAACTTGTAACAAGCAAATGTAAATGTTCTTTTAGTGTAAAATGCAATCAGATATTAACAAATACTTAGTGTCAATTACAGAAATTAATGTGAAATAACAGTAGCCTCACTCAAGGTTTTCTTGACCTCATTGAAAAATGTAAGTGCTCTTTAAAATAAGATGTTTGCACTAATGTGGCATTTTCTTTTTTAACTACAGTTAGAACTAACTTTCAGCTACTTGGAAATCCAAGGAGTAACTTCCAGTAAACCCGGTCAGGTGAGTGTATTCTAGATAAAAGATACTTGTTTACTCATTGCTAAATCTGTTCCAGTCAAGGAGGTAATGCTCTAACATGCAGGCGTCCCCATCCGGGGAGCACACTGTATGTTTGCATTCTTACATTCATGATGCTTTAAAGTCTTAACAATAATGTTAAGAATTTAGAGAGTCAATTTTAGGAATATGTTGTGCAGGTGGGATGACAATAAGAAATAAATTTTTTTCCTAGTTCAATATGGTACAAGTTTTCATTTGTATCGTTAAGTGAATATTTTTCTCAAGGATGATAAAACAGTGGCAGCTGGTATATAATCATCACCATGCAAGCTTGAGTGGCTTCTGTGGTGTATACCTTTATGGTGAAGCCAAAAACTACTGCTTACATTGCAGGCAGAAATTATTTGCTTCCAACTATTCTTGGTGCCATAACTGAATACAACACAAAATATATTTGACAGCAAGTTGTGTGCCCAAAAAAGTGAATGTCAAAGAGGAGATGCTGAAAAGAAGAATGCCTTTAATACTTTTTTCATTCATAAGATGAACGTCTTGACAAGATTTGACAGTTCAATTATATCAGAGTCTTCATGTGCTTCATGTGTGTTTGGCTTTTAAAGAGCTTTTTAAAAATAGGTGCATCTGACACTTTATTTGAACTCTGAAAAGCTCTCGTTGTGTTTAACATGTCATCTTTTTAACCTGGCTTTTGAAGCTTTCCTTAAAGGAGGGAAAAAAGGTCCAGATGTTTACTATTTTAATGGGGAGACATTTAGTAAATTCTGTGTATGTTTTTGTGGCTTTATTTATTTAAGGTACTAAAATGCCATGGTAGCTAATGTTAATTATTCCTGGAGGCATAGACAATCACTGTTGCAGCCAGGTTTACAAGGGATTTTCAGCAGCGTCACTTAGCATACTATTTTCCTAAAGTATATTTTAAGGTTTTGCATATTTACATTCATTTGTGTTTTAAATGTGTAAGGCTTATAGCTGAAGGCAGGCAGCAATCCTAGATTATTGCTTGCGGGGCAAATGGTATTGTTGCAGTATTCCTGCAAACAGCATGTTACATCCGTGATACCTGAAGGATGTGGTCTTGTGCTAGGCATCTCGCAGAAAGCTATTAAGAGCTTCCCACTGTAAAATAAGTGAACAAATGGACAGAGTAATATAGGGAAATGTTGTGTTAATATTGGTGACAATGAAAAACCGTAGTCACTTGCCCACTCACTCACTCATCTTCAGGGAGTGACAGCAACAGGTTCAGAAAGGAGTTGAATTGGTGGGAAGAGGTGTGAAGATTCTCGATGTGCTTTTGGGATAAATACAGCCTCTTCAGGGGTTATCCTGGTGATGACCCTTGACGTGAACTGGGAAACAAAAGAGCCCTGGGAACCACTTTCAATAAAAAACAATCTTATGTAGCATACCACGCAGTGTCCTCTCTCATACTGTCTATCTACAATTCTTATTTATTCCTAACGTTAGCTTCTTACTGTGCATGCACAGTTCCTCATCTAAAAGTTTATGACTTGGGCTGTGCTAAATATTCACACTGGAGAAGACAGAAACATTACATTGCTTCCTGTGTTGCAGCTGAAAGCAGCTGCAGACCTGATGTGTCAGTTTTACAGTAATCTGATTTGATTCTGAACACTCAATATATAACAGAGATAGGCTGCAAAAGACTTTAATTTTTTCCCCTCGCTGAAGCACGTATCCCCGAGATGACAGGACCGTTATGTTAGCTGAGTTACTGCTTCATCTCAACCGGGACAATATATTACCGTATTACATTTTCTTAAACGGCATAGGTCAAAGCATTAGAGCTTTTCCAGAGGATCACAGCCATTAAAGACTTTTACTTTTTGCTGGAGGAAGCAGGCCCTGCTTGTTCAATAGTTTCCTCTCAGGCTGTGCTTGCTTCTCCTGGTGTTCTGGGTCGTGTTTCAAAAGAGGACAATGCTGTGAAAAGATCTTGGTTTTCAGAGTGTCAGCTGAGGTCAAGATCCTTTGAAACTTTTATTCCCATGGGAAACAGAGCACTGTTAGGAGAAGCAAAGTTTGAGTACGGGGGTCTTGTACATTCAAGAAACTTCTTGTACTTTAAGAAACTTTACGTAGAGCATTGTTGTGTTATGTCTTAAAGAATAACAGATTCCTACCGGCTTGCAAAGCATTCAGCTGGCATTCAAAATGCTCTCCTTTTTAAATGGACATGAATTATATGATACCCGGTTCCTGCCCTCATGCTCTCTTATTTACAGTTGATTATGGAAACTGAGAAATGCAGCATCTCCATGAAGATGGCATCCTCGGAGGATGTGAACGAGGTGCTGGCGCACATTGGGACCTGCCTCAGGAAGATATTCCCTGGACTCTCGCCAGTGTAAGTGTCTTTTAGGGCACCTCTAGCGGCAACAGATTGTATGGAAAGGGTGACAAGCCACCACTTTTTGTCCACGGGTCTCCCCGCTCTGACCTCAGAAATGCACTGAGGGTATGAGAAACACCTTGAGGCAAGCACTAAGCTTTTATGCAGGTATGTGACAGAATCAGGAGGCAGTGCAGAGCATAGTAGGATATGCATGCTCTGTAGGGTCAAAAGAGTCTTTGTTTTGAAGGAGCGATGCAGGTATTTGGAGTCTTAAGTTTTCATTTTACCTTATCGCCTCTCCAACCTCAGGTATAGCTTAGGTTCTGGCTTTTTGTTGTAATTTACTCCTTTCCCCATAAACAGTTGTGATATTCAGTGGGGTGTTTTGTTTTGTTTTGTTTTTTTCCCTAGAAGTAAAATCTGAGTTGGGAGAGGAGGGAAAAGTTCTGTTTTCTTTCAGTGTTTGTGAAATGATGCACATAATTGGGAGCCTTGTTCTTCAAAACTGAGCCCTGGGCAGTCTTGTCATATACTTTCCATGGTGTAACTGGCTCCTTGGATCATACATCTCCTGCTCTAGCTTTTTTGCTCTGCTTCTTTATGCATTGTTCTTGCCTTTGTTTTTTTTTTTTTTTTTCTTGTATCTGTGCCTCTGAATTTTATCATCTTGCAGCAATTCTCAGTAGTTTTTCTTCATTTTATTTTATTTCTTCTCTCTGTACTTGCCCCATCTTCATCACTCCCTACCAGATCATGCAGCTCTACTATTACTCTCTTCAGCTCCTGGTTTTCAGCAATATTAGAGAAAGTGGACTGTGTGAAAGAATTTTCCAGGGCACATTGATCTTTTGAAGTGAGCTTTTGTAACAGACATTAGATGTGAACGGTCAGGCTAAATTTACATGTTTTATTTTGGGTGCATGTCTTTATTATTCACCTTTCCTGTAGGTGGGATAGGAAATCAAGTTCATAAACTCCGACTGACAGTTTCTTTTTTTTACTTCCAGTTTATCTCTGTGGCAGTATTATTAACTGCCTTAATGGAGATCAAGCTCTTCCTTCAAAAAGCACACATACAAGTGAATATTTGTGAGCAGGTTTGCCATAAAACCTCGGTAACGATGTGAGAAATGTAGGCAAAAAGGGTAGAGTGAAGAGGGCTGCAAGGCTGTGGGTGTTTGTCTGGGTCTTTGTCTGTGAAGCCTTGAGACCTATACATGTTTTCTCTGGGCTTTCTTGAGAACATTGCTGGAGCATTTGGTGTAGCTGTATGGAGAGCTTGGTTCCCGGAAAAGAAATCAAACTTCTTGCTCTCCTCTCAGATGGCATTACTTTCCAAGATGAAGGCATTGGAGTTATGCAGATCACATAAGGCCAGAACAAGCAAAAAGGGGGAAAGAGGCTTCTCCCATTAATATCTTTTATTAATTCTTTCCTTCTTTCTTTATGGAATTCTGCAATTTATGAGGCAGTGCTGTCATTCAGAAAAACAAAGAGTTTCATTTTTTAAAAGGTAGGAAGGGATCATGTTTTTGTTTAGGGGAGGAAGAAGACTAACAAATTACAAAGATTGGAGCTGGGTTTCTAGAGTGCGGCCTAGAGGTCACATGTAGCTACTCAGCATGCTCTGTGGCTCTTTGCACCACAGTGTTTTTACTGCATAAAAGCACTGTATAAACAGCAGCGGTTTCAGGGTAACCAGTAATACCATGTCTCTCCCCTATTTTGGGCATCCTTGTGTTAATCGAGGGCCACAAGTCTGCTTAGCTTGAGTGATCCTGTCACAGAAAAGGGCTCAGTTGCTCCAGTGGTCACTGGGTTAATCATTAGAAAGAAAGAAGAGACAAATAAATGTTACTCCTGCTGGGCGGCATCACAATGTGTGTGACTTTTAGGCAGAGAAGTGAGTTGTATTAAAGATGGTAATTCTTCCTATACACTCATTTAAAATTGTACTTGAAATAAAGAAGATTTATTAATTCAAAAATACTTTCAAAGTCATGAATGATTTTTTTTTTTCCCCCTCTTTTGTATCTAGGAGGATTCTGAAAAAAGTAACTATGGAGCCTTCAGAAAGACTGACTAATCTCCAGGCCTTGTGGGACAGTCAGACAGTGGCAGAACTTGGACCTTGTGGTGAGAATGAATTTAAAGGTTCAAATATAAAAAGGCTAGAATTGCAATGTCAGGAAGTTTAATTCTATTTCTGGCAGAAGCTTGTAAAGATGTAATTAGTTTTAAGGTGTAATTAGTATGGAGCAGGCTTCTGATTGGTAGGTGAAGGCACTATTTTAAGCTTTCTTGCAACCTGCCGGGCAAAGATAGGATAGTCTCAGTTTCTTTCAGCAGCACAATGGACAGCCTTCTGAGAGAAAAAGAGAGTGAGTTTTGAAAGAGTGGATCTTTAAGTATAAGTATTAAAGTATCCTTTTAAATGTTTGTTTGTTTGCTTCTTTTACTATTATGTTAAATACTCTCTTGTGTTGTTCTTAGGAGGCTTTTCGCAAATGTATGCCTGTGTTTGTGATTGGCTTGGATTTCCGTATAGAGAAGAAGTACAGTGGGTGAGTACATGTCTTGTTCTGGAGCTCTTTTCAGCTAACTGTACAAATGATGAAACAGCATGTAAATCATAGTACTTGGAAAAAAACAACAGTTCTGTAAAGATGTATTTGGTTATGTATTTTTAACAGGATGTCGATACGATTTATCTGACACAAGATACCAGAGAGTTGAATTTGCAAGACTTCAGCCACCTTGACCACAGGTAAACAATATGCAGTAATGATGCTAATATTTTGCAAACTTTCCTTGTTCCCCCTCGCAATAGGGTTCGCCTACCCTTGCTAAAGTGGGATGGTCCCATACCTGTTACTTGAATGTGTAGACCTCTGAAATGACCATCTGTAGCATTTTTAGTTTTCAGTACAAAGCTGCTGTTTTTGCACGAAAGCCCCATGGAGAGCACATTTCATTGAAGAGCCTAAGAAGATAAATATATTTTGCTATTGGAAGCACTCCAAAAAGTTAGCAGATAGATACTTTTCCTGTGATGGCGCATATAAGAGCTCAAATTCAGCAGAGAAAACATGCAACTACATCTGGTGGGCAAAGCAAAAAAGGGAATTATGCAGTCTTTACTTATGCAAAATCTTTTTCTCATGGTGTACACAGTAAAGGAAATTATTTTTCTCAGCAAGTCAGTAGAAGGTTTAAGTTGTTCAACTGAATCCCAGCCAGTAGTTTCTCCACTTACAATAGACACCATCAAAAATATGTACTTCCAGAAAGGAACTAACTGAGGGTAATTTTACTATGAGGTGCTGAAACTTAGCTAAGTGTTGTATTTGGTTTACTGAATTTAGCTGGCTGAGAAAATTGGATTCTGAGAAAGTTGAATCTGAAGATATTTAAATAGGAGGAAATGGGAGGAAGTCTTAACTAAAATCCATCATTATACAAGGAAAATGACAAATTTAAGAAACTGTAAATAAGATAGAGAAAGCATTTGTTTCTTTGGGAAAGCCCAGTGGAAGAATTAAGAATCTGTCAGAAGTACAATGTTAAAATATTATAACAGGAAGGCTGAACTTGGAGGTAGGTAAATAAGAGTATTTTGCCACAGCATTCTTTGCAGCTTTAAGCTATCTAGTATGTAAACTCACAAAAAATCCCACTAAAATATTTACTCAGCTTCTGTGATGGGTTTTCACAGTCTGCACTGAATTCCCGTGGCAAAGTTACTAAGCTGTACCTGTGTTGGCTAATTCAGAATGTAACTCGAACAAGACTACAGGGCTGCAACTAGTGTGTGACTGATGTAGCCAAAGACTGTTTGGTTAAGCCTTGCTGAGGGAAGATAAGGAAGGGAATACTCTTCAGCACAAGCAAACGTAGGACAAGAACATAAGAATGCTTTAAACATATTGCAAGGTGGAAGTACTGAGAAGACTATGGGGCATTCTTGAGAAAATGACTTACAGATACCAGCTTCAATAGAAATTAAATGTTTGAACAATTTATTGGGAGTGAAAAATATTACTTATTAGGAAAGAGTAGATAGAAGAAGTGTTTTAAGTATTTAGAATATCTCAGCTGGTTCAAATGAGTTGGCTTTCGGAAAACAGAATAATGGGTTTGTTGCTTCACAGAAGCTTTTCATTGAAGTATACCTTACGAAATTGACATCACTGAGGAAATATATTTGTGTTGTTAATAAAAGTCTTTATTAAATGTCTCATAATTGTGTAAGTCCAAAGATTCAAAACAAATTTGGAGCCATTCAAATGCTGTGGAATCCATCTTGTGATGAGAGTTTCTACGTGTTGAGGACTGAACTGAGAAAAAGGTTTTGGACTGAAATTTCAAGAAAACTAAATTTTGTAGGAAGCCGAAACCTTATGTTATTCATTAAAAATACAAATTAGGATCTGAGATCCCAGTCAATTCAAGAATGTATGCGAGTGTTTTGTGATATATTTGGCACAGTGAGAATGCTATAAATTAATAATATGCCATCATGCTTTGGATTTTGAGAGACTGTTGTATATCTTGTCCACCTAATTTTTGGGATTGCTGAAACTTTATACTTCATGTTGTGGAGTAGCTCTGAAGAGAGGTAGGATGGGTACACTGGTCTCTAGATACAGGGGCTATGCATTGCAAAAGTAAACAATTTGTGTTTTTCCTGGTAAAGCATGTCTGTTAGAGGTCAACATAAGATGGCATGAATTATAGATGAATGTAGGTTCCCAGAGTGCCTGACACTTAGAGTGCATTGCGTGGCTTGCCACATGGGAACATGACTTCTGAGGTTTCATCTGAAGTTATGTTGTGCTGCGAACCATATAATTGTTTTAACAACAACAACAACAAAAAAAAGACTCAAAGTGAACAGGGCTTATTTAACTCAGTAGCGTAATTTTCATCTGTGTAGCATATGTTTTAGCATATTTGGACATTCAGAAAATTGTCGGAAAAGCATGATTGGGTAGATTTTTTTCTTTGCACTGTTTAGATTTCTTGCCGTCTTAAATACGCTGGGGGACAGAGATGTTGAAAAAACATGAAGGCATTAGTGAAGCTTGAATGTTATTGAAGCTTGGAGAGATTTTCTGCATTCCAGAAGAACAGAATCTGTTTTCATTTTAAGATGGCACAGATTTGTTTTGTAAATCTTAACTTTATTCTGGATGGTAATTTAGTAAACAAATAAATATAAGCAACTCAATATAACTCAGTGAGGGAAAGTTATGAGAAGGCCCTGCTTTTGGAAATGGTCATTAGCGTTCTTTCATAGTGTATTGCAAAAGAATTCAGATCATTGTTAGTACCACATCTAGAATTTAATAGAATAAAGTGAATAAAGCAGTATATAATTTTGAAAAGGAAAACTCAGTAAGAAGTGCAGTGAGGTTAGGCAAGCTCAAAGCAAGAGGAGGAGTAGAAGTAAATTCCTAAAGGACCCTCATTGGTCAGAAGCACCTTCAAAAATTTCAACAAAATGAAAAAAAGATTAAACTATATAGTTTCTCCTTAAAATCACATGGTAGAATCTGATAAAGCGAAGTTTCTAGACAGTAAGGCTACTGCAGAACGGGCAGAGGTTCCACTATCTTCAGGCACGTGGGGAGGAAGGGGGGTTGGGGCGGGGTGGGGGTTTAGCAGTTGGTGTTACTGAAGTGTGCCAGTATCTGTGCTCGTCTAGGGTTTGAACAAACAGGCCTTGAATACTGCAGAACACTAAACTATTTAAAGATGAGAATTTGCAAATCAACTGGGTCGATTTGTTTTAAAATATTCCTGTCCTGCTGCAGCAATGTTTCTTTAACTTCTTGAAAGTGTGATGGTTTTCCCACTAACTCTGAGCACCCCTGTCCTTCAGCCGTTTCCCTCCGAGGCCTGGGGAGGAGAGGGGAGAAAAGGATGGCCTCAGGCAAGTTCTGCCTGCAGCCACTCTCCTGCCCAGAAGGTACTGAGCTCTTGCCAGCCCTCCAAGCTGGCTTACCAGCTCCCTGGTAGTGTAAACGCTTGCAGCCAGTGATCCCCGATCGTTGTCCCTCTGTTTCTTTGGAGGAACTGGTGCTGCTGCACACGGCTGAAATACATTTGCTGGTGGTGCCTTCTGCCTCTTTTGGGGGTGGTGGCCCACAGCGTGAACAGCTCTGCTCCACCAGTGTGATGGTGGTACCGTCAGCCTGTCCAGCGTTTGCCCTGCAGCATTCGCCACCAGCTGTGGCTGGCTGGTTACCACTGGGTGGATAAACCAAAATTACACCTGAAAAATGACTCTTATGTTCATTCCACTTCCAAGGCAAAGGCAGTGGCAAAAGGGACATCAAAGCTGCTAATTCATTACCACCTTACTGATCGCTCCAGGGAAAGGCAAAGGAGGAACAAACCTCTATGTGGACATTCCTTACTCCACAGCAAGGTTCCTGCCTGCCCAGCCTAAGGGGGAAAATACCTCTGGGTTGGTTTTCACCCCACAACATTTCACGAGTCGTTGCTGCTTTACATGGAGATAAAGTGTGTGTGTGTGTGTAGGAACAAAAACAATGTGGTGGACGGAAATAAATCTATACAATTCATGAAGCTGATAAGGCTCTACTGTGCCAGTGGAAATGAATTCACCACGAGACTTCATGTGTGCTGTGAACAAGGTGGAAAACAGGCTTAATCCTTGAAGGGCACCACACACTACTAGTTCCTCTGCAGGAGTGTGAAAATGGTCTATTTGCATGAGCTTCACAGTTGGTGGGCTGCGGTCTTTTGCTTCAAAATGCCGCACCTTCTTGCTGTTACCTTAGTGATGGGCTTGTACTTCCAAATCTAGAAACTGCAGTTCCCAATATAGCCTGCTGAAGGCTTGTCCATATGATGTTGTCTTGTCTCCTGGCTTTCCTACGTGTTTAACAACCACCCTAAAGTGTTTAAATGTTCGTGGAGGAAAAGGGAAGGAGAGGAAGAAGGAAGATGTGAGAAGGGTGCTGCTTGTTTAGTGCAGATCTGTCGTGCATACCTGCATATGTCCTGAATGAAAAGCTGGGGGCGGGATGGGACTAGCTTATAAAAACCAATACTTATAAATTTCTTCCTGCAAAAACTGAGTCTCAGATGGCACTGTTTCGCTGGTCGGATACGTTCATGTATGTTACAGCTCCTGTAACATACATGTTTTCTTAGAAACAGAGGTTTCTAAGAGAAGTCCAAGTGTAGGTGTATATATGTATTATATATGTTGTGTCAAAATGATCCAAGTGCTGTGCCGCTGTGCTGCTGGTACTTGATGGATGATTCTGCTGGGTGGTAGCATACCGACATGACATTTATCAACGTCTGTTATTGGAGCAACTTAACAGAGGGAGAGCAGATCACATTGAGAGGCTTGGAATGAAGAAGACAGGAATAATTTAGAATTTAATTTGTGAAATCCCTTTTACAATTAAGGAGGCGTTGTGCTGAAAGTCGCATTATCCTTTTGCAGGTCTCCTGCTTCCTGCGGGAATTTAACTATAGATATGAGACAAGGAGGTGTTCTCTAGAAGCATTCAGTCATGGAATTATATTAAATCATCAGACTGCCAAAAAGCTTTTTAGTGTCATGCTCAATTATAATTAGAGGTGATTAAGAAGCTTAAATATGTCACAGGCTGAAGAAAAAATAATGCTAAAAGTAGGAATGGCAGCCCAGACAAATTCCTAGTTTAAAAATCCATGCTAGAATGGATGTCAGTTGGCCAGTCAAAAATTTGTGTTAAAATACAAGACAGAGACACAGCTACTGGTGGTGCTCGTTTTTTTAGAATACAGAGCTTTCTGTAATGGGAATGGTAGGCAATTAGCATTGCAAAAGCATGGGGAATTAGGTATGGAAGAACACTTAAGAGATTGTTTCAAATAACGAAAGCCGACAGTTATATGAAATGTGTGTAAAAGCGTTTTTCTTTTTCTAGAGACTTAATACCTATAGTTGCTGCTCTGGAGTATAATCAGTGGTTTACAAAGCTGTCGTCCAAGGATCTGAAATTAGTAAGTAATAAATTGAAAATGTATACCTGCTCCTACCAGGCTGTGCTGTGTTTCAGAGGATGCTATTACATTTTTCAAGGTGGACTTTTTTAGGCAAGTACAACTGGGCAATCTGTTGAAATTTTTTTTTTCTCTTATCATATCAGGAAAATATAAACTGTTGGATAGTTAATTCATGCCATAGAAACACTGCTGGGAGTCAGGTCTTGTCAAAATTTCAAGTGAATAAAGTTTGAAAACTTTGTTGGGCAGTAACAGTAGCCCATGAAACTACTTTGTTAGGCGTTGCTAGCTCCCTCAAACAATATTGGGTGACTAAATAGGAAACTAACTCTAAAGCAGCCAGAAATCTCAGTTGCTTTTTGGAGGTGGAAAAAAAATATCAGGATTCTGTTTTTTTCTCACATAAGAAATAGGGTTTTCCTCTTAATTTTCATTGCAACTTGATGAATTTTTCTCCCAGTTGTCTGAAGCTAACCCTGCATAGTAATGAGTACGTAGTGATGTGTGACATTGATACTCTTTCACATCAGTTTTCTTTCTGAAAAGCAAAAAGGGGGCAAGTCTAAACAAATTGGACTACTGAAGAAAAGGCCAAGAAAATCAATAATTAGGTGACTTTTTAAATATATCAAAATATACTGTTTCTTCTAAACTTGAAAGTTTATAGTCACAGGTGGAGTTAGTGGTTTGAGAAATTGCTTTCACGCATCCAGAAGCTTTCGTCCTCAAAAATGAAGGTTGCTTCTCGTCTTGTTTAAATTGATACAATTTTATTGATCTGAAAATGCTCTTATTGCATTCCTAAACTATCATTTTCCATGAAAATTCAATAGAAACTAGCTTATGTGATTCTTGGCAGAAGAGTAGGCAAAAAACTTTTCTTTTTTGCTGGGACATCTTACTCGAAATTATGCAGAGAATGAAACTGGGGGTATTTTTAATCCTGTTGTAGTTCACTGTTAAAATCACCATTGTTAAAAGGTACAATGCAATTAATCAGTTTCTGCTTCAATGAAATGAGATAGTTTGCTTAGTTGGAAGACTGGCCAGCGTAGTTTGCTTAGAACAAGAACTGGCCGTATTATCTGTCTGAGAGATTTTTACGTGAAAGTTTTTTGGAATTCTTAGCAACTTTTCTGTGGAAAACAAATAAACTTTGTCAACCTTGAAAATGCACCAATTCCTTAAAAAAAACCCAAACAAACCCCACCACCAAACAAACCAAAAAACTTTATCTTCCACACATTCCATTTTCAGTCAAAAACACCAGGAAAACATAAATTGTTGGACAGTAAATCTGTGCCATAGGAGCACTGCTGAGGGTCAGTATGAGGTCAGACATACCCGGAGGCCATTGAATGCTTTATGCTTCATGAGTCCCACTCTGACATTGTGTTTGATAGATGGTATCCATAGTGTTTTTATAGTACATGCATGAAACTTTCCACTTGCAATCATGCTGCTGTAGAAGCATTGTGGTAATATTCTGAATTACTGAAATCGGAGGGCAAAGATAAAATGGGGAAGATGGCTGAGTTGACAGTCTTTAGAAAAAATTGTCACCTTTACTGTGTAAAGGATTAATAAGATTTTATGTGTGTGGTAGATTAGTTCTTTTTCTTTTTAGGAGATTCAATTCGTTAAAAACTTAAAAAATCCTAGAAAGTATCAGACTGTCATTAGAGACTCAGACGTCCCAGGTATAAGTGTCACCTTTTTTTAAAGGTGGATGACAGAATAGTTTCAGTACTTCATGATCATAACTGAAATTCAGCTTTGGACTTCACATGAATGTTGGTTAGTGCATGCTGTGAAGAAAAAAAAAAAGCAAATCCAGAAGCAAAATAAAAGATTATAATAAAAGATTATGAGGTACAGAGTTCACTGTACGGCTTTTGAATCACTGAGGTTTTATATCTCTATTTAAATAAGCACAGCAAACAAACTCTTTTGTAATCATGTTTTGTTCATGGTACTTGCAAATGTCTGTGCAAATTCTAGAATCCAACAACAGTGAGATCATCAGATGGGATTTACTTTTATGTAGGTTGGGAGAATTCATACTGAAATACATTGACGCTTAAGCACTAGTCCTTAGCAGTCCTTTGGAGGACCTGTAGCTAGAGTGCTTTTGCTCTTGAGTTTTTTGGGATTTTTTTTTTTTTTGTCTGCCTTATAACATCTTTCTCTGTGTTTAGTTGTCATTCCTGGTCAGGCTTTATTCTCCTTTGCACTAGTTGCCACTTTCTTCTGAAGGATTAGCATGCATATGAACGAGATTTCCTTAAAAATTAAGTGAGCATTTTTTCTGAATCACAGGGTTTGGGTTTTTTACTATCATTATAAAAATTCTGCCGCCTATGATTAGATTGATTAAATGACTCGCTTTTAGTCTGCCTCTCGCTTCCCTGAGTCTTCTCCAGAAGTCCTCTGTTGCCATCGTGACTCTCTCTCTGGGATGTTCCTGGTATTCTTACTTACTATTTATGTATGACAAAAAGCTGATCACAACCTGGATCCCATTACGATGTACGGCTTATAACTCAATAACACATATTTGCGTTCTTTAATGCTGTTCTGTCTTTTCTGTTGCAGTCCACTGATGTCTGTGAGCAGATACTGCGAGTGGTGAGTAGGTCCAATCGATTGG
Source organism: Fulmarus glacialis (assembly GCF_000690835.1). Classification (NCBI taxonomy): domain Eukaryota; kingdom Metazoa; phylum Chordata; class Aves; order Procellariiformes; family Procellariidae; genus Fulmarus; species Fulmarus glacialis. Next base: position 15,278 of record NW_009194224.1, read on the forward strand.
AAGAACTGGTATTAGAGAATGCCGGGCTTAGAACGTAAGTAATTCCTTTGAAATGTTGCATTAGTTACTGCTTACTCCCAGCAAAAAGGATGTGTGATGTGTGTTAGCCAGCATAAACATTAAAAAAACCTCATGCTTGACGTTTACCTTGTTCTGAGGAGCCTGTAGTCACGAGCTTGTCATCAGGTTTTTTGAAGGTTCCTTATGTCCAAGAAATCCCTTTAAACTGATGTGTTTTAAGATTCTGCCTGGAGAGTTGGATTAAGTGGAGCAAAATGGATCGGATAAGGGCTGTCGTGATTTAACCTGGCAGGCAGCCAAACCCCATGCAGCGGCTCGCTCACTCCCCCTCCGTCCCCAGTGGGATGGGGAGAGAATCGCAAGGGTAAGAGTGAGAAAACTCATGGGTTGAGATAAAAACAGTTTAATAGAAGAGGGAAATTAATAATAATAATAATAATAACGATAATGATAGAATATACAAAATGAGTGATGCACAATGCACTTGCTCACCACCCGTGCTGACCGATAACCAAGTAGCGATCGCTACTTCCTGGAACACACCTAACCATTCATATACTGAGCATGCCATCACATGGCATGGAATACCCTGTTGGCCAGCTGGGCCAGCTGTCCTGGCTATGCTCCCTCCCAGCCTCTGCTTGGTAGAGCATGGAAGCTGTCCTTGACTAGCAGGGTACTTAGCAGCAACTGAAAACATCAGTGTGTTATCAACATTCTTCTCATACTAAATCCAAAACACAGCACTAGGAAGAAATTTAACTCTATCCCAGCTGAAACCAGGACAGGGCATAAGCCCTAAATCAACTCATGCTGTTCGTCTCCAAATACGGTTGCCAATAGAAGTATGAACACCTTTTTGTCATTTAAAAAACAGTGTTTGCGGTTTTGTTAAAAAAAGCATATTATTCCATCTCGCGTAACAAATTATAGTTTCGTTCCCAAGAGAGCTGGTTTTATCTTACTGTGGATTGCAATTAGCAACTTTTTTTAAAGCAAGAAGGTAGATAATTAAGTTTAATGCCTTGCTGTAGCCTTGAAAGAAAGGTACATACAGGTAAGCCATACAACTTAATCCTTGCACATGTTTTAAATACAGTAAGTTGTAGTTACCAGATACTTGCTTTTTTCCCCTTTCCAAGGAAATAGAAGCAAAGTTCAAGGTACAAACTAGCCCAGCTGGAAGTATTTGTAGCTAGTTCTAGTGTTAGAGTAGCATCCAAGACCATGTAGATGAGATAAAGTGTAGTGCTAAAGAATTTTTATGTTAATTAAAAAAGCAGTTGAAAGTTGGGAGAAGCAGAACATTATACTAAATTAAAAATAAAGAAGGGAAACAAGCACAGGGAAAATATTTAGTGTGCTTTACGTTGTCTCCTTTTCCATTGTTTGGGTCATTTTCCCCTTTTTAAAATGCGTTTTGCATTGAAATACCTTTAAAAGAAAACTGCCTAAATGACACAGGAAGCTTGAGGTGGAGTTTGGAATTACACCCAAACTTTCTGATCATTAGTGCATTGCCGTTAATACCTGTCATTTCAAGCATAAGCACCTGAGTTTAATCTCGTTTTTCTTGCGGTATGTGCCATGAAATCCAGTGATAATAATGAATGTTAAAAGATATATTGACTACCTTTGCACATTGCCTACCTTAACTTACCGCAGTTGGATTAACTGGTTTCGGTTTTAACAGGACTTGACAGATAATCAACCTGTGACTTTGGTTTTCATGTCTCCATCTGTATGCCTTGGTGTGTATCTGCTCCAGTCAGCATTGTCTGTCTGTTTTTGTCAAGGACGCATTTATCGGTTTTGCCAGTTATCATATCTGCTTGCTAGGAGGAAATCCTCTTTTTACTGGGTATCTTCACTTCACATAACTTATAGACCAGTCATTTTTAATTAGCTGTGACAGACTGCCAGAGCAGGGTTAAGAAAGAGCTACCAAGAGCAGTGTTTTGAGAAATAACCTGAGCAGCTGCAAGAGCATATTTCCTCCTGCAGCAGAGTCAGTTTAAGGCGATTCCATTCTTTTCTACCTCCAGCCACTCATTTCTGTGATTTAGTTTGGGACATGGCCCCATAAACACTTGTCATTCTCCCATTCTGATGAGACAGCAAACTGTTGTGCAGGAGTAGTTGTAAGGACCCAGGACTAGGGAAATGTGGACTTGCTGTTGGAGAAAACAGGTTGTCAGATGGAACTCCCTGTCTGATGAGATTTGTGCCAGTTTAGATGCTCTTTAAAATTTTATCCCCATTGCCATTTCTTTAACAGACATAAAGGGTACAGTCTAGGTTATTTTGGATGGCTTTAATGCATAAAGCAAACAGTAGTGTTTTGGTAACTGTTAGGATGCTAACTAAGGTAGGTGATATCCAGATTTCAGGGAAAAGAGAATAGTTCAAGACGATCTGAACAAATGAGCTTGAAAAGAGAGTTACCTCCCTGAGGTGTTTTAGAGGAATGGGGCAATATATAATAACCAGAATATTCATTTCCATGAAACTGCAAGACGGATTCTTCAGTCTGCAAAGGCCTATTTGCAGGAGCTGGTGAAAATGATCTGTTTGTTGCGCTTACATGCTCTCTGAAAGCTGGCAGGCAGAATTTCTCTACTGCCTTCCACACCGTCCTCTGCAGCCCTGATCCAAAGGGAATGGCCAGCCATAACAGCAGGAACAACAGAGGTGCCTGCTGCTGGTACCCGAAGGGCCTTTGCCAGTGACGTTGCATCTCATCTTCCCTTGCTGGATGGGCTCTGAATGTCCTTAGACGTAACCGTGTTAGTTCCTCCCACACATGTCCTCTTTCTTCTGTTATAGGGATGTTGTCTAGACAGATCTTGAGAAATTGTTTTAATTGTCTGAGATTTCCAGATCTGTGGTATTCTCACCCTTGGTGAAATATCCTTACTCTGCCCTAGATGTAGTTAAATTGAGTCTTTTTTGGGTCTTACCTCCAAGCCTGAATGTCCTCGGTTCAGGCAGGCATGGCTGTGCAATGCATACAGAGTGAGTTTGATGCTTTATAGAAAGTGTCAGGTTTACATTGCATGCTGTGTGTCTGAAGTATGCAGCCAAAAAAAGCAGTAAATTTTAGGACTTAAAACAAAGAGTGGACAACGAGAGCAAGGGATGTTGCCCCATGAGCAGAGCCCAGGTGCCTCCATTTATGGTAGAGGCTGCGCAAGGAGTGCGGCAGTTGTATTAGTTTTTTCCAAAATGAGCTGTGGAGTCCCATGCGCTCTACATAAGTAATCCAGTGCTTTCTGGTGGCAGTCGATGTACTGTGCCTCTGCTAAGTAGTTCACACACACCCCAAGTGTATCCAAAAGGTTCTGGTAGTCCTACCTATATTGGTGGCAAAAGCTGGAGCAGAGTTTGTAAACAAGCCTGGAAATGTAGGCTGAACACTGTAATGACAAGAATCTGTTAGGGATAAAGGAAGAGGAGGAAACACCCCATGAAGAAAGTTTTTTTTGTTTTTTTTTTAACTCAAAACCTCATTTTTCTTGGCTGGACACAAGGAGCTTGATTCAATTGCCTAAGCACAGGCATCTAGTACCATTTGAAATGCTGGAGGGTATCCACACAGTGTTGGCAAATGTAACCGAGGAACTACAGGAGATATGTAGTCTTCTGCAGCAACAGCTGGTAGCAAAACAGGATACCCTGAGGCCTGTCAGGTGGCACAGATTCAAGCCCAGAATTTCTTTTTTTTGAGTGTTTGTATTCACATGCTGCTTGTATCTTGGGAAGAGAATACACTTTTCCTGAAGGCAGCACATCATCGTGCATTTGTAGCACTGGAACCTGGTCTGCCTCCAGGGGTCCATCTGAAGACATGGGGTTTCAAAGGGAGACTAAACTTCCATGGAATGTCTGTGCTCAAGTAGACCTTCCAACAACAGATAACCAAAAGGTATTGAAACTACTGCTGTCCAGTCTCCACTCTTTTCCAGAGACTGGAAGAGGATGCTACCCCCACTGCTATTCTCAGCACACAGGCTGATCACTTCCTCAGGATCTGTCCTGAGGAAAACGGGCAGTGTTAATTAGCACTATTCTAGCAATGTAACTGGTAGTTCTCCACCACTGGCCTAGAGGAGGTAAGATACTGTACTTCAAGGGAGAGAAAAAAGCTCTGTGAAGGAAGCTCAAGGGATATTTTTGATTTCTACCTCAGTATCTAACTTAGGTGAAGTAAGAACATTGAAATGACAGTCTCAGTTTAAAAAAAGCACACAGTAGGGCTAGTCCCTTAATGCATGAAAGCTTCCCAGTATGTACAAGGACAGAGGATTTGTCGTAGAGCTGGTAGCAGCCAACAGCCTTGTGACTTAATGCAAGGAGCATGTCTCCACCTGAGTCTGACAGTGTGGTCATGTAGGAAAACCCGAGCCAGCTTTGAACTTAGTGCTGTGGGTGGTGGCAGTCCAGCTGCAGCAAAATGCTCTGAGATGGGGCAGTGTTCCCTTGCCTCTCAAGTGGATTTGAAACAGAGGTAGGTCATGCTACTACAGCTACCTACCATACTTGGTTAAAGTTAGTTCAAAGCTATCTGTGCTACCTGGCCTGGCTGTTGTGAGCATTATAGAACTGATATATCACTGTCTCGCTTGGGACACATTGCTAGGACTGTGGTCAGCCAGTTATGTACTTTGATGCTTCTCACTGTAAAAAGAGGCAAGCAAAGACCAGTTCATTAGTGTGCTGCAGTTCTTTAAGAGTGTTATTGCTGCTGTTTTACAAGGTCAGAAATACTCCTAGTTTGTTGACCTTCTGGATATGCTGCAAAGCCCATCTGTTTGAGTGACTGTTGGTAGAGAGCTTCTGCAAGTGAGGGGGTTGGCTTGCAAGTGAAGGGTGGTAGTGGTATGCAAGTTGATGTATATATCCTACCCATGCGTGGCATGGAGGAGAAGGAAGATGTGGTCAAGTTTTAAGTTATTCTGTGTAACTCCTTTATATCTTCAGATCTTTATCAAAAGCAGTTTGAGCTTTGATTGAGTTCCCTTCAGTCTCTTAGGCCACAGAATAAATAAATAATAAAATAACCTGCTTTGAAAGATAGCAAATTAGCCAGATAAGCATTGTTTAAAGCTGAAAAATCCATTACTGCTCTGCAGTAGGATAGGCTGCTTCTGTCTAGTAATCCCTCGAAATTTTTAAACCTCTGAATGTGCTGTTGATACAGGAGATAACAGGAGTGTTTCTTCCACTCTCTTCTTTTCTTGCAGAGATTTTGCACAGAAACTAGCCAGTGCCCTAGCCCATAATCCCAACTCAGGACTCCATACGATCAACCTTGCTAGCAATCCACTTGAAGATAGAGGTACTGTAACATTTATATTTTTCTCTTCCTACAAATGTAATAGGAGGATTACTGCTGCTCCGTTCAGCTTTGCCTGAATAATAGATTATTGTTCTATGTGTAATGCTATTGTAAATACCTGTTGTTCACAAATGACTGAGAATCACTATTCTTTTTTGATTTATATGTATCCATTAGCTTGTTAAGAGATATTTAAATGTCTTAAACCAACCATGGATTTAATTAGATTTCATTACATTTTCATAGAGGTTTCTTTTAAAGGAAGATAGAACACAGTGACTGTTTAGGACTAGAGAGTAAATAAAGTGGCGTGCATTTTTAAAGGCAATGTAATCAGTTGAAAGATGAAGCATGAGGCAACTTTGTTGCTTGGATTATATTTTCCTGATGGTTTTGTGGTTTTATTTAGCCATAATTCCATACTTATTTTCAGTATTGAAACTATTCCTTTTCTCAGCTTTGTGCTAGTCCGTCGTGTTGCCAGTACTTGGCGATGTTCAGTAATACTGGCATAACTGGCATCCTTATGGAGCAAAGTGCTGTTGACTCCACAAGATGGAAAATCAAGCTGAACAACTCAGCTTTTCTCAGACTAGGCACCGCTAGGCATGATTTCAGTACATATCAAGTCAAGTCATTCCCCTCCTTTGTCTACTCTCTTTTTACCCGAGAGGCATTTATTTTTAAAATAAGGTTACATTCTTTCAGTCTGGAGTTGACCCTTCAGCGCTGCCCATGTGAGATTTCCATTTGCTTCGCTTAATGCATTCCAGGCACACAGTGTTCTGAGATCAGACTATCTGGTGCTCCTGTTGGGCCAGAAGAAAAATAAGAATTTTTTACAGTGAACCTTTTCTTGTTTTATTTGGTTTGTTTTGGGGAAACTTTCCAGTTTCTTTGCTGTCATGATTCAAAATGTAAAATCATTTTGGTTACAACCTGACTGACTCAGAATGTTGTTAACACAACATTCTGTTCTGTAGGTGTCTCTCCTTTCCCGCTGTTTCAGTGAGGAGAAAAAGATGGGAAGGTTTTTTTCCCCCTTCCTCTTTTGTATCTCTCTTCCTTTTGACTAGAAGCAAGTATGAAAATATTTTTGTTTTTAACTTATTCAGAGTAGGCTTTTATTTAAAATTGTTCACATGAATTGCTTTAGCTCTTCTGATTACCTCTTGCCTGCTGATTACCGCTTGGCCTCCTTAAGAATCCATATCACGTGAAAGCCAATGTTTTGCTGAAGAACATTATTATTACAGTGTGCCATAGGCCTAACTGCATTGTACAAAAATTTCTGTTGTAAGTTCAAAAAAAGGCTGTCACATTGTTGGTTCTGCTTTTGGAGAACTGTGTTACATGAAAGGTTTTTTTAAAAGGAACTCATTTTTATCTTGAAAACAAAACAAATGACCGCAGCATTTGGTAGATATTCTACAGTGCAGGGGATTTTTTTTTTTTTTTTAATTTGAAAACATATCAGTGTGGGTACTTTCTTTGCAACAAACCTATAGATTCAAACCATTTATCAGTATCCACATACAAGATACAAATGAAATGCAGAAACTACAACTTGGAGAAATTAGTAGGGTTTTGTCATTATCTCAGTCTCTCCTATCACATATGCAATTAAGATTTGACCTTTTCATTAAGAGAATTAGATAAGTTATATGAGTACTTAAAGAAAAATTAACTACAATTGCAATGGGCAAATATTGCAGCTTTTCAGTTTAAGAAAGATTTACTTGTCCTGTGAGCTGATATTCACTCAGTGTAAGGTAGATTTGACTTTATTAAACTGAAGAAGCAGCAAGCATTTCACAAGTAAAAGCTGGCATAATGGAGATTCATGTAAGCTTATGGATTTCGGAAAATATCTCTTGAAAAATCACCTGCAGGAACTGGAAGTTCAACCAGATTACTTTGCAATTATAAGGGAAATAAGAGTGGTGTGAATTATGGGGAAGAACATATCATTGTGCCTTCTTTGAACAAAAAAACACCCTAAGCTACTATATATTATTGAGTACCAATAAGTGAAGATGTTGTATTATTACATTAATTCCAGTAACGTGTGAAGTGTGTTTAGTTTAACTAAGGCATAGGACCTGGCTTCAGTTCAAATACAAAGCAGTGTTTATATGAAGAGATTTACACTGAGACCAGTCTCTTAATTTGTGATAGGTGTCCCTTTATGGTACTGTCAATATTTGTAAGACTGACGCCTGGAAAGTTTATTATCAGTCTTGGCTTTAAAATCTAGCCACGCTAAGGCGATGGGAGTTTTGCTTTTGGCTCTACTAGGATCAGGATTTAATCCCATATTTTGCTAAAAATAATGCAAAACAAACATACTGAAGCTTGGAAATACTCAAATTCAAAACTGTGTGCCTGGATGCAGTTAACTATACTTCTACCAATTAGAGCTCTCATCTCTGTTACGAGCTTAGCGAAAATGGGTGGCTTAAAGAGTGTTCAAGGGCCTGAGTGACCAGAAGCACTTTTTCTTTTCTGCACCTGATTCCCGTATCTTATAACTGTGTGGATCCTTAACACCTGGTGCTGGTAAGATGTTAAAATTGTTCAGCTTGGCTAGAGTAAACATATGTATGTCACATACTAGCAAACTATTTCACATCTGCATATGGGAGAAGGGTATCAGCTTTTTCATTTACTGTGTTTTGAAACAAGTGAAAGGCTTTACCCCCTTTCTCTTTACCCTTCTCTCTCCGAGTGAGTTGCTGTAGTGGGCTATATTTCACACCTCAGGTTAAGCCTGGAGTTTCTGTGTTGATTTATTCCTCTAATAAATATTTCATGGATTGGTTCCATTGTTATTTAGGATGTGCCCTCTTAATCAAATTTCAATCTTTTGCTTAAATGGAGGGATTAAATTTATGGAGTGTGGAACTTGGATACACTGAGAAAGGGCTTTAATGAAAAGTGCTTTTTGGTTTTTTTTTTTACTTCTGTTGGATTTGTGCTGAGATAGTCCAGTCTGTGTCAGCATCTTAATAGGTTTTTACTGTTCGGGATCGCAAGTGGTTGTAGCATTTCCAAGCCTGTGTCCTGGCTGGTAACCTGCAGGCTACTGTAAGGGAATTAAGTGGCCATTACGACTTGGTGGAGGTTTCAAACTCTTAGGATTTACCTCAGAAAAAGAGGTCAGTGTTAGCTAATGTGGGTGTCTCTCTTGCTTTGACAGCCCTTCCTTTTAAAAGAAAATAAAAAGTTTGAAGTTTCATGTGAAGTACCATTGTTGAGTTTTACTTTCTGTTTCTTTTTTTTATGGGTTTGTATTTTTTTTTTTTGCTGAACCATAAAGCTTCCAGGTTTCCCAAGTGCTGACTGTTTGACATGTGTAATATCTTCCCTTTGACTCCTTCTCAAAAGTATGTGTGCATTATATAGTTTTTAAACTACTTAAGTTGGCTCACTGATCATTAACAGCAAAGTTCGCTATCTGTTCAGTGGTTAGCAAAGAAGGGATCTTGACTACATCAGTCATTTCAAAGACTTATGGTCATAAAAAGACAGGGTCATTTTGGGCCCACCCCCACAGTGAGTGCAGTTCTTCCTCTAGCTCCACCAGTGCAGTTTGCCGCTGGTGTGATTGTTGGGAAAACCTACGATCACACAGTTAACCTGAAAACGTCCATTTTCTCTTTGCTCCTCCAACAGGTGTGTCGTCTTTGAGCATCCAGTTCGCCAAACTTCCAAAGGGACTGAAACATTTAAATTTATCTAAAACCTCCTTGTCACCTAAAGGTATGTTTTATAAGTATGCCTCTTTTTCTGTTCTAAAAGTTTCAGGCTTCCATCCTAATAATACCTTTTGTTACCAGATTATAAAGTAATTAATTCTGTAAATTATTTACGTGTGTATTCTCAACAGCACAGCTGCTTTTTTGCAGTCCTGAGTTGCTGAACCATGGGCTGGGTTCTGTGTCCCCTTCAGCGCTTTGAAAAACTCGCTTACTCGCTTCTGTAAGCTTTGGGCTTGAACCTGTATTGTAAAGAAAGATTGAATTTAGAATTGGCATAAATGATACATTTCATATATGCTTCAAAAAGATGTCTGAAGCAAAAATGTGTAAGCACGCAATTATTTTATGAAACCAAGTCTTGTGACAATGGATGTTAAGTGGTTTGCTCTGAGTAAAGACTTTTTTGCTTTATAATTTACAAATTTCCAATTTGATATTGTAATTGAAATGTATGTATATTTTAAAAGCAATAACAGTACTGAAACACAAGTCAGAAGCTTTCAGGGGTTTTTGCATTGCTGTTTTACAAATAATAGAGGCATTGACCTCTTAAACTGCGCAAACTCAGGGTGTCCTGTATAGAATATGAGTGTTAAAAACAGAAAAAATACACTGACATTATTGCAACTTTTTCACAGATGTTGATGACCTGGAAAAGATGAGTGCGTTATGGTCTATAAAGGACATTAGTTGATAAGAGATAGGAGCCGTGCTCTTTTATCCTTTTAATTATTGCTCTGTGAAGTGCAGATTCTGTGTTCTCCTAAGCTTTAAGGGTTGACCTGGGGGAATATGGGTGGGGAGAAGGTTTTTTGAGTGTTCTGTAGCTCTTGTTATGCTCAAGTAAATAGTAAACCCTGAACTGAATTTATTCAATCATGATTTTCATTAAAAAGACTTTATTAAACTCTGGGGTTGTTTTTTTCCACTGCTAACTCTGTTTTTGGTGACAAGCAATTGATTAAGAATCTTGACTAACCTTATGTGTACTCTTGAGATTAGATGTTCATGAATTTGACAGAAATTCATGCAGTTCTGGTATGTCCATTCATCCTGTGCTTTTCTGCATGTGATCGCAAGGATTTCAGCAAGTGCTTGTTTCTGTGGGGAAAGTCTAAAGGAGACGTTGGATTCAGTAGACTCCAAGGTGCATGGATTGTTTTTCAAGCCTTTCTTCTTTTAATTTTTTTTATTTTGAGCCTCTCAGTTTCAGAAATTCTGCATAATCCCTCACTGATTTTGACCTTATTTAAAAAGCACTTTCTATTCCAGATAAGTTTCTAAGGTTGAGAAGTGAAGTTCAGGTGGTAACTTCCAGCTGATCTTTGTTCAAATATTGTATCTCAAAGTTCTTGAGAGCTATTAACACTCTGAGCCTCCTGAGAGTGGTAAAAGAGCATGAAAGATTGTCTGCAAATGAAAGTGAGATTACTGTTAGAGTATAGCATGAGGAAGGTGAAGTTCAAACAAAAATTTATTGATTTGAAGATTCTGGTTAAATGGAAAATTCTAGTGCACTCATTCAAAGATAAGGCTTGCTTTTCTGAGCCCAAGCCAAAGGCTAATTAAAAAATCCCTCATTCACATTGTTTGCTTTCAGTGATGTGGCTGATTTTGAGCAGTTGGCCCTTTTTAAACACGAAACAAGCAGCAATGTTACAGATTGTTTGATAGGTCGTCTTCTCCCCCAGATTCAGACACTACTCCTGAATTCCCAGAATTGGTTCTTGATAGCATATGCTGAATTGTTGACAGTATATTGCATGCAGTTCTACTTCTTCTTGTTGCTTATAAATGTTGTTGAGAAGACTCACTAAAGTGAATCCAGAACTATAAGCTCTAGTGGTTAAATAGAGCTTTTGGGTCTTTCGAAGTTTCAAAAAGTATTTGTTTGCAGTTTACCTTTATAGATAGGGTATGGATTCAACAATGCAATGTTAAGATAAAAGAAAAATACCGAATGGAAAAGTTTTGAGACTTGGCAGAGATGTCACTGTGCTTTGATTCTTTTCAGTATCAAAAGCCTCCTGAAACAAGACCCGTACTACTAACATGGGAGACTTTCTTGATATTTGGAAGCTTGGAAAACCAAAGCACAGAAACAGGGTATTTTGGTCTCCAGTGGCTTGCTAGCTGCTTCCTCCACATCCTCACTGATAAATCCATTTCATAATAGTTTTTAATTGAAGAATGGACATGTTCCATCCATTGAATGCCAGTCCATTTTCACTGACCAGCAGCTTTGAGAAATTGCCCAAAATTGTGTAGTAGATCAAAACACATGCCTACTTTATAGCTTTGGCCAGGCACTTACAAAACACATGCATGTAAGAAATACATGCATGTATTTCTTGAAAGACGGCAATAGCCATCTACAACAAATTAAAAACTTGGTAATAAACTACAGAACCCTCAGATGAAAGTTAGATTTGCTGGAAGTAGCTACATCCTAATTTGTATTTGGAAAAGCTGAAGAATTTTAGAGGAAGAAAGCTCTGACTGGTTTGTTCCCAATGTGAGCTTTTTAATTTTAATGTGAAAAGTATGTATTTGTTCTAATCAAGAATTTAGAGTCTTTATGCATCTCTTCATATTTTAATTAACTAACCATTTTTCTGAAATTACAGGCAAATACATAGTTGAAATATTTTAAGTTTCTAGGTCTCATCAGTTGCTTTTGAAGTTCTGGAAATTATAATTGTTAATGTACTTGGTCTTCCACAGATACTTTCATCTACTTCCACATACACTTTTTATCTAAATATTATTGCTTGCAAGAAGACACTGACTTAACATTATGGAGTAAACTCTGTTTTAAAAATCTGTTTTAAAATGGGATTGCACTGTTAAAGCCTTTGCAGACTTTGCAAAAAGACTTCTTCCCTGGATCCAAGACCCATGGATCTGTGGCTCCATCAGGACAGCTAATGGAGTGTGGTCCAAACTGGGCATGCTGTGGCAGGGAAGAGTCTATCTGCCTTGTGCCCTATCTTCCTGCTGCAGTACAGTGGTGGTAACAGGAGGTCATTAAACATTTATGTATGTCTGTGTTCACTGAAATTGTGCACTTGCAGGGTCTGGGCTAGTTTTGTCTATAGTTGGCTGAGTTGAGTACTAATGTTTTGGTTTTTTTTTTGGCAGGGGTGAATAGCCTTTCCCAGTCACTGAGTGCCAACTCGCTGATCGCGAACACGCTTGTCTATCTTGACCTCTCAGGGAACGCGCTCCGCGGTGATGATCTCTCAGTAAGCACTTTCCTCTCATTTGTGAATTAATGGATGTTTTTAATTTATTGTTAAGAGAAGGGTAAAGCCGTTTTGTTTGGATCCTTTTTTGCCTTTTTTTCAGTACAGTTCTAGTAGGGGTAGAAAATAACATTCTGATCTCTACTCTTCATTATGGAGTCAGAGAATTGAATTGCCCCACATGACTAAACAAACACACATAATTTTAGTTCATGCTTTCAGTGATAAATGAGAAAACTGTAAATGCACCACTTGTTTCAGTGGACTTACCATGCTCCCTGAGTTCTGTTTGAAAGTGACCAAAACATACTTAAAAAAACTCATCTTCTTTTTAGTGATAACTGTGTTACAAATTTTTCATTGGAAGGTTGGAAACAATTGATTTCTTTTGACTTGGAAAGACTTAATTAATTTCTGGTTTTCAATATTTTTGTTTGTATAAATAAATCTGTGCATCTCCTTGACACATGCTGTTGAAGCTCATGATTCGTTGAAGAATATAATTATTTTTGAAGTTCCTTTGTTCAGTTTATCAGTTGCCATACAGGTGCAGCTCTATTTTCTCCATAACAAAATCCACTTAGTTCTCAATTTGTATGTATTCACTCTTTGACTGTTACATCTGTATTTTTCTCTCACATCAAAACTTGTGTGCATGTAAGTGTCAGATTTTGAATTCTTCAAGTACTGAGCATCTAAAATATGCAACACTAGAGTCGCCCAATCTTACCATTTAAAGTGCAGTCAGACATGACTGCTACTTTTTCACAAATCTTACTGGTTTCAGATTCATCAGCACATTCGAAGAACCAGTCTTTTCAGATGTAAGAGGTGAAAGTTTCAGTAGGACAAGAGGATTTAAAAGGTAGCAGACAAATAGTTAAATGTAAATAAAGACACACAGTGAATTGCTTTTAAAGAGAGAATAGCATAGCAAATAATGTAAAAACAAAAAGTAAAATATAACGTACAACTTTGATAGGCAATGCTTAAATCTGATGTCTACCTACAATATTTTAAGGGACATAAATACAAAAAGTGGCGCTTTTCTTAGCCTGTCAGAGAGAGAGAGATGGTTCAAAGAAAAAGATTATTAATACTGAGATCTCTTAATCTGTGAAACAGTTTTCCAATAAGAGTAAGGAAATCCTGTTGTTTAGCATTTAAAATAAACCCCAGCAAAGCACAGGGTTTTTAAAGCAGGGACCTTTCTTGCACTGTAGGTATAGGGCCTAAAAGACCTAATTTTTAGAAAAATTAATCTATTTTAGAAATGTTCAACATGCTCTGTTTGGCTACATTTCATGTGGAGTTGAGCGTTCCACATTTCTGTGAATTAGGTCATACTTTTATCTTTCTGTGTTGCTCTCTGAGACTAAAGAAAGCCCAAAATAAAACAGCGTATAGTAAGAAGTTTTACAGGTGCTAACATTTGCATGACATATCATATGCATTACTGAAGCCATCAATATTAAAATCTTGTTACCTGTTCTGTATTACCCCTTAAACCTTTAATGCACTGCTGATATTAAGAAGTGACCACGAGCTTCAGACGCAAATTAGTTGCTTCCCTTATGCTTAAAGGGGCTGGCTTAAACTTACAAACCAATTAGCCTTTCTGAAATGTAACAGCAACCTGAGTGACATTCCAAGGTATTTCTAACTAAATTAATTATCATTTGCTGTGAAAGTGAATTGCAGAGAGTCAGGTTTGGTAGATGTAGTCTGAGTGCTGTTTTTTCCCCTGTTGTTTTAAAAAAGTATAGCTTTCAAAAGTAAAACAGGTTGTATTGATTAGGTGAAAAGAAGTTTCAGATACAGCTCTTGTAGTGCAACTTTATAATAAAAGCCTAAAATGTAATGAGAAGTAGCGATCCAGTAATTGGTGTCATAATATCAAAATTAACATGGATAATTCTTTTTTTTTTTTCTCCATTAATTATAGAGCCTGTACAATTTTTTGGCCCAGCCAAATGCCCTTGTTCATCTGGATTTATCCAACACGGAGTGTGCACTAGATATGGTAAAGATGTTTTTTGTGGAGATTCAAATACCAAGGAAACGTTCTGCACCTTCTATCCCTAGGTATTTTTCTGGGTTAATATACAGTAAAATCAATCTTCTTTGTTTTAAACCAGGTATGTGGAGCCCTCCTTCGTGGATGTCTTCAGCATCTAGCTGTCCTTAGCCTCTCTAGGACTCTTTTTTCTCACAGGTACAGTTTAAAAGTAATTAGTCTCAACTCCTGCAATATTTTGTTTTATAATTTCTTGCTCTCATATTGCACCTTTCTTTTTAAGAAGACATCTCAGACTTTATAAAAGTCTTAGAAGTCTTAATTCTCTTTGAAATAGTTATTATTTATTCCAAGCAAAATATTTTGTTTTCCTTTCTGCTCTTTGCTAGATGGCTGTAAAATAAGCTACCTTGTCTAATACATTTTCTGTGATACTGATACAGCGGAAAATCTATATATATCTTTTGTCTCTAAGAGGCATAACATCAGGCTTTGAAATCTGACTGACTTGACTTGTCTTTAAATTCGGTTTTTAAAGTTTGTATTTTTCATTATTTGATGATGGTTACAAATGCTTTTTTCCTTTTTTGTCCTTTCGTGGGAGGAAATCCTTTTGAAAGTCTTTGAGACTGAACGTTGACTTTGTAGAATACTTGCATTGTAAGAAATATTAACATTAGCTTCCCTTTTCTTCAAATCAGTGTCTTGGGTCAATATCAGAGATGATACCTAATTGGCGGTAAGCTACTCCAGCATTGAGTAATTACTTCTAGTGGTGAAAAGGCAGTTTCAGGGTTTTTGAGATGTCCTGTTTGTATCGTAAGATACAAGTATGTTCATTATTAACCAGACCTAAATGATCATTCTTTGTAGTTTACTAAACAGAAGCTAGATAGTAATGTCTTCTGAGCAGTAGTGTAATGCTGAGGATTGTTTGTTGAATCAACATTTTGATGACATTATATTTCTAAGCTAATTGAGAGCCACTGATTACAGAGCTGCTGAAGGTAGAGCAAATTAAACATGTAAAAGATCATTACAATTCTGACGGCTTGCATTCACTATTTATTGGAATGAGGAGTGTCTAGATGCTACTTCTTAATGAATTTGTTTACTTACAGAAAAGGAAAAGAAGTCCCTCCCTCCTTCAAACAGTTTTTCAGCAGCTCACTTGCTTTGATGCAGATTAATCTTTCGGGAACTAAACTCCCTCCTGAGCCTCTAAAGTAAGATTTCATTTCATTTTCTCCTGTTGCCTAAAACCTAGTTTGCATTGTTATTATGTGAGTGCCTCATATTAAAAATGAAGGGAAAAGGATTTTGCTTTTTTTTTTCCATTGTACATTATTGATATTGCAAGAGTGAGTTTCATAATGATCACACATTCAAGAAATGTTGTTTCCATCTCACAGTTGAGACTATTAATCATATTTTGTTCTGTGGGAATGTCACAGCTGTTTAGCTTCCATCAACATTTTTTGTGATATATTTCTTGCTTTGTGGCTTATGAACAAAACTGTTTGCTTCACAGTAAAATGGGATTATGTACTTGTGTGAGTGCCATTCCTTTGAGGCTGTGGTATTGCAACAGCCATTGTGAAACTGAACCTGTTGTAATGCTTGGGAGGAGAGACCTATTGCACAGAGCTATGCCCTCCTGCTAGGGGGAGAGACGATGGCAGCAACTTATAGGAATGCTAAGTGTAATACATTTCTTCGCTATATGTCATCCATCCTGTGGCTAACAGGTTCTGGTGATGTGAATTGGGCCTTCCATTGCCCACCCAACACTGGAGAGAAACTCCTCTTACAGCCTAATGTAGGCTGAGGGAAATTGTGTAGCACTGTGTCACCTTGCCTGTGACGTGTGCAGTTTTGAACTGTGTTGAACTTTCCAGACATAAAATTTAAAGGTGTGTTTTAAAGTCAAGATAGTTCTAGATAGATAGGTCTAATCTAGATAGGTCATTCTGTGATTCTGGCAGAATCCTTGTGTTTATTGAGCTAAGTTAAAGAAAGGGCTCTTTCCAGAGTGTCAACTTGCTAGCTAATATGCATTAAAATGTACATAACCCTATCTGTAGTAGACGTCCAGACATGTTCACTAACCATTTTGGAGAACACACCTCCAAAATCCTAATCTGGACACAGATATAGATATATATGTGTATGTATGTATACTTGTGTGTTTGGGAGCCTGCTTCCTGAGGGAGAACAGGGAAAGGCAATGGGCAGTAGCTCAGCAAGGGAGTAGCTAATGAACAGGAGTTGATGGCAAAATCAGAGATGTGGGATGTAAAGTGTAGTTAGTGAGTACCAGATGGAAAGCTTTTGATACAAACTGGGGGAAGCTAAGGGAGAGAAAAGTGACAAGTGCCACAGAGGAAAGAGTAGTGTACATCGTTTTGGGATATTTTTTCTTAATGCAATTTGACATTGGAGAGGACAGTACAGTATGATGCTTAAGTAAGATGCACTGGATTGAAATCAATATTCAACTGCAGGAGCCTATCATTTTAGCTCTGACATTTCACTCTGTTCTGTGTGATGCTCTTGGTTGCTGTCTTGCTTGCTTAGACTTTGCTAAGATTGGGAAGGTATGGTACTGATGTGTTTTCAAACAGAAGATGATTATTGAGAAACACATTGGTTGATTCTGATTAATTTAGGGCTATTGATTCTGTGGTGGAGGGCAGCAGGGAGCTATGTTTAATGAAGCAAGAAGAACGGAGGATGTAGGTGACTAATACACAAGACAATTTTATCAGTGCTACAGGAAAAAAAAGAATGTTGTGAGACATTGAATATATCTACACAGATTAAGAAAGGTGAGAAGCCCCAAACACTAAGGTTCATATTTAGCTCTTCTCCTTGGCATGTTGAGTATCTCCTGGGCTGTGAGGAGTTTTGGCAGGTGAGTGCTCTACAGTTGTCTGTGCTCATGGAAGATGTTACTGTATTAATTTATCCCAAATACTTGTGACCCCTTGATCTGCCAGCTGTGCAGCAAACGAGATCTTCCTAGTCCTTTTCAGCCAGATTGATCTCTATTAGCAAAAACCTACTCTGTTGATAATGTTTAAGCTAATCTGGCTCAATTTGACTGAATTGGATTAGAGAGTGTTATTCACGTGACTGATGTTGGTGGAAGTAAAGAGTTAATGACGGATAGCGTAGGATGGGTTGAGAGCAGTAACTCTTTTGCCAGCACAGACAGCTCCAGAAAGGAGCATCTGTCCAAAGTCCAGCTGGACACGTGTGGTCTCAGAGTGTCCATGCCACACTCAGCTGGCTGGCATTTTGGCATCGGCTTCTTTTGTTTTGTTCTGATGGCAGTGTTCACCTCTGCCTAGGAGGTAGGAGTGAGCTCTCAATATTTTTTGGTAGTTTCCTTGATGTACTTTTTCTCTAACCTGAGTTTTTTCTTCAGTTTGAGCTGAGTGTATTTCACAACAGTACAGAGAACTATGATCTGCAGTACACCTTGCTTTCCTCCTCAAACCCTGTATGGCTTGACTAATACACTTGAAAAGAATCACTTGGAAGTTAATCTGGTGTTTAAAAGGACTGAGGATGTGCTATATCCTGGGGCAGCTGCTTAGCCTTTTGGTCTTAACTGTAAGAAATTACAAAACCTGTGCTGAACAATCAAGATCATAGGATTTGTTAAAGACAAGAAGATGGAAGCACCTTTTTTCAGACAGACTTATTTGTCATTGCCAAGATTGCAGTAGCACATGAGGGATGATTTCTAGAAGGAAAAATAACAATGACATAGTGTACAATAATAGCATTTCTCTGGCATCTTTGATCAGTGCATGTCATAAAAGCTTTTGACAACGTGGGCCTTGGAACTGTCCTGTGACAAAGGGGAAGTTCCTGTTTTGTGTCCATGAACCAGAGGTCATACAGTTGGATGTGTGATTCAAGATCAAGCCTGCCTACAGAAAAAAAATAGATAAAATGCAGATACCTGAATCCCAAATTCCCCCGTTTAATTGTTATTTGATTTCTTTCTTATCAACCTCCGATAGATCAACAGTTGTGGTATGTTTAATCACATATGCTAATTCAGTGGGTTTAAAGATATTGGTTAATCAGTGCACTCAGGGAAGGAGGTGAACTTGCTTGTACAGTGATAGACCTGTTAATAAAGTCAAGCCTTTCAGGGAAGAGGTTTGCTAATAAAGCTGTACTGCGAGGATGCCACATAGTGGGTGGAGAAAGGGTGCTTTTAGTTCTTGTACGTAGTTAGTATAGTTAATGTTCCATCACAGCTCACTTTCTTTTTTTTTTTCTTTTTTTTTTGCCTGAGTGAAACAGTTTATACTCTCTTTTCCTTGTTTAAGTGTATGTTGGTGTTTTTGTTCATTTACAGACATTGCCAAAAGTTGTATTTTGATCTGTCAGTGCTATAACAAAACAAGTTTCTGATATGCTTCTCATGCAAATGCTAATTACAAGGCCAATTCTTGCATTCTGCATGTACCACAGTTAACAAGACCTTTCCATGTATTGCCATATGTGTCATTTAAACATAGTGGCTAAGTATAATTATAATATAAAGTCTGCCTTCAGCGCCTTTGAATGCTGGTGATTTTTCATGACAAAGAATTGAGAAATCATGAGATTTTCTTAGGATGAGTTTATAGGAAAGAGGTTAGGAAAAAAAAACAACCCTTTTTTCTTCCTGTGAAGAGACTACATTTGAAGCAGCACCGTGTCTCCTTTTTAATCTGCATTTTTTTATGGTTGCACTGTATTTTTTAGGTTGCCTCAAAATGTTTAGGAAGTTCTTTGCAAAGTTATCATCAGCCAGACTAACTTTGAATAAAAGCATGTTTGGGAAGGAAATATAGACAAGGATTGTCTAAAAATTTGTAAAAACTTTTGCAGAGCTTTCACATTTTTTTCAAAGTCTGCATGTTAATAGCTTAGGAAGTAAATAAGCACAAGATATTTGCCTTTGTTAACAGCAAAGGTCTGATTAACATTTATACTTGCAGGGCAGAAAAACCTTCCCGGGGCGCACACATTTTAAATATGGCTTTTACACACTATTTGAGTAGCAAGTGTATGGGCAAATGGCTCAGCAAAATGGATTGGTTTTTATCTCCGTGCATCAGTAGTGTGGATTCTGTTAGCTTGCTTTTGGCTGAAATTAATTTTGGGGAGGAAGTCCTTCTGTTTCTCTGTTCAATTACTAATTCAAAGCAGTATCTATTCTAAAGATACGAGAAGGTATACACAGATTGTGTTCGCTCCTTCTCTAAGACACATACGGTTGTGCTTTCTGATTTGACAGTATTAATAAAACTGTGATATTAACACTAACTTTTATATGTGGAAACAAACTTCTGCAAGGCTTTAAAGGTGAATTTAAGAAAATCATAATCAGTTGTTGCTACACTACTCTGCCATTCTGCCTAAAGACAAAGGATACCATTGTCTGGGATATCATTTTGAAATCTGTAAATATTTATTGGGTTGCAGAAGTGGAGAATTGTGTGATACTTGAACACAATCCAGCATTTGAGTGTTACAGGCACTGTGCCTGGCTGAAATGGCTGGCTGTACTGCAGCTTGCATATATTAAAAACCCCATTTTTTCCTGAATTTTTGGAAAATCAGAGAGTTAGTACGGTCATACAACACTCCTTTTGTAACCATTTGATGCTCTTTGAAAGCAAATGTTGAAGAAAATTTATCTCTGACGAATGTTATTAAATGTTGATGTAGCATTAGCTTTATGGTTTCTTTATTAGCCTTGCATCCCTGCAGTTTTTGAAGCTGCTGGAGTGTTCTAAGTGTGGCAGGTTTGTGCTGCCATTGTCATTTAAAAAATAACTGCTCAGCTGGTGTGGTTTTGTTTTGAAATGGTTCTTCGCATTATAGGTGTATTAACCTGTGATCGCTTAGACGATGATGATGATGATGTAAAGCTGCCTTTTTTTTTTTTTTTTTTTAATTATTAAAATGATTCTAAAATTGATCTTTTTCAGAGCGCTTTTATTAGGCCTGGCTTGCAATCACAATCTGAAGGAGGTGTCTTTAGATCTCAGTAGCTGTGAGGTAAGGAATATTTATCAGGATGTGTTCAAAAGATGCAATGATATGGAATTAGAGTTCCCATTAAATCCACTGAGCGAGATACTCTTCCTCTGTGGTCAAAAGTTGTGGGAAAGGTTAGAACTTGGAGAAGCAATTATGGTAAAAATCAGCTGTTGAGTGTTACAGCATCATCCTAAATAGTGAGCACGGAGGTTCAAAGCACCTGCAGCACCTGATTGTCAAAACCCTCCTTGCAGTGTAGCTGTTCTAGATACTGAGCCAGTGCACTGGTTGCTGCTTGGCAGCTTCTGCTCTCTGGTGCTGTGATTACACAGGACTCTGCAACAGGGTGGCAGCTTGATTTGCTTTATCTTGTTCCCTCTTGCTTCTCTGTGCTTTGCTGTGCACTTTGTTTCTCAGGATTGTCCATACTCTTGCAGGATGATACCTGCATGGCTACAACTTATGACAAAAGATCAGCCAAGACCCTGGGGAGCCAGTGAGGCAAAGTTACACAGAGAACTGTGTGGGCTTCAGCCAAAACCAACACGAACCAGCTTTGGCTCAGGCCTTCTGTGGCTGAGCGGCCACCCTTTCCTTTTTAAGCTGCAAAGAAAGCCTCTCACTTGTTAGGCATATCTTTCGAAGTCCACCACCGGAGTATTAACTGTTCTGGAAGTGCCTTTCAAATGCAGTGGTTTCCCCTTAAGTAGAAAACATGCAATTTGATGAACATGTTGAGGTACAGTAATCCTTGTCTTAGATTCGTGTCGATTGCTTTTGGAATGTGCACAGATTTACTTAGGAAGAAAAAAACCAAATAATTGTGAATGCATTTCATAGTTTGTTTTGATATTTTATACTTTTTAAAAAATGGTATTACTTTGAAGAGCATTACATGTAAATTCCAAATAGAAAAGCTTTCAAGTCAAGTACACATGCTTCTTTCTTCTGAGTGGAGAGATCAGATGGATGATAATTTTTCTTTCAAAGGGAGGAAGGAAAAGGGAGGAGTAATTAAAGTAACAAAAATGAAGTCCTCTAATCATAACCTTAAAAGAATAAATCAATAAAACACAAACATAAGTAATGAGAGTATAAATTAGCATGTAAATCAATGAGGGCTGACAGGATTAAAAACGTAAGTTTTTCATTAAATAACCCCCAAGATGGGATATGGAGGAGCCCTTTGAGGGGTGATTAGCAGTATTGGACACCAAAGCACAAGTTGTCATGGCCGACTCTCATGACAGAAAGGAAGGAATCGTGCCCAACTCGCGGGGTTGTGTTCCCGTAGCTGGTCCCTCCAAACTGACAGCACTTCCTTAGATCCTTCCCTTAACATTTTTTCCCATCACTGAGCTTTACTCATTCTCATGTGCTTCGGAAAGAAGAAGTTACGCTTCCACCAGCAGGGGAGTTGATGTGCCAGGAGCTGGGAGTACTCCCAGTGGGCCCAGCACCACAGGGTCCTCCTCCACCTCTCCCTGACCCTCTGTGAACTGGGCAGGGTAATCTGCACCCAGAAATAGAGCTGTGGGAAGCTCGGAGCCCGTGACCTGCACTACTCCCAGTTCCTGCAAGCACACGCTGTTAGGAGGCTATTAAGCTGATGCTTCAGCTTTGCCCTCCTCTTTCCTGCATCAGGCAAGCTGTACTCAACCATGGAAGGATAAATCTCTCTGTTCCTTCCCTCTCCCACCACTTTTCATTTGCTCCCATAATTTTCCGGTATATTAACTCCAAGCTTAATCATTTTATATTGCTTGTTTGTTTGTTTTTTTATTATTTTTACTATGAAAATTACATTTTTATTTCTACCTGCTCAGCACTGATGTATTTCACTCTTTTCCCTTCTGCTTCCCTTAGCTTGGTCACTGTGTAAGTACCCTCCATGCTTTACCTTAATTGTTAAATCAGTAAGCAGCTTTGTTTGCCCTTCCCATATTGGTACCTCATAGCTTTGAACATGCCTGGCATTTTTAATTGTTGAAGGGTTGTTCTTAATTTTCTGAATAAGAGCTTGTATTTGTAGTCTCAGAAATATGTCATATAGGAGATGTTGCAGAGGTGGGGTTTTTTCAGTATCACAGTCCACGTTGACAAATAGCCCTTCAATTAATCTCTGCTTTTTTATATAA